>NW_025919449.1:0-22199 GCF_907164915.1 Impatiens glandulifera | reverse complement strand
ACAAACGACAAAAATTCTTCAAATCGATCCGTTTTCATGATATTTTGTATTTTGTCTTATATAAATTATGTTTTCATGATATTTTGTCTTATATAAAAACACAAATCCGTTTTTTTTAAATCATACGTTTTCATACGTTTATTTTGTGTTTTTCTCGTACAAAACGACAAAAAATCTTCAAATCAATGCGTTTTCATGATATTTTGTATTTTGTCTAATATAAAAACACAAAATCTAATATTCTGTCTTATATAAATTCCGTTTTCATGATATTTTGTCTTATATAAAAACACAAAATCCAATATTTTGTCTTATAAAAATTTCGTTTTCATGATATTTTGTCATATATAAAAACACAAAATTCGTTTTTTTTAAATCATACATTTTCACGCGTATATTTTGTGTTTTACTTGTACAAAACGACAAAAAATCTTCAAATCGATCTGTTTTCATTATATTTTGTATTTTGTCTTATATAAAAACACAAAATCTAATATTTGGTCTTATATCAATTCTGTTTTCATGATATTTTGTCTTATATAAAAACACAAAATCCATTTTTTTAAATCATACGTTTTCATGCGTTTATTTTGTGTTTTTCTCGTACAAAACGACAAAAATTCTTCAAATCAATCCGTTTTCATGATATTTTGTATTTTGTCTAATATAAAAACACAAAATCTAATATTTTGTCTTATATAAATTCCGTTTTCATGATATTTTGTCTTATATAAAAACACAAAATCCAATATTTTGTCTTATACAAATTTCGTTTTCATGATATTTTGTCTTATATAAAAACACAAAATTCGTTTTTTTTCAAATCATACATTTTCAGGCGTTTATTTTGTGTTTTACTCGTACAAAACAACAAAAAAATCTTCAAATCGATCCGTTTTCATGATATTTTGTATTTTATCTTATATAAAAACACAAAATCAAATAAAAAGTACGAAATTAACTTGTGTTTTTTTTAAATAATACGTTTTCACGCGTTTATTTTATGTTTTTCTCGTATAAAACGAAAAACAATCATCAAATCGATCCGTTTTCATGATATTTTGTATTTTATCTTATATAAAAACACAAAATCAAATAAAAAGTACGAAATTAACGTGTGTTTTTTATAAATAATACATTTTCACGCGTTTATTTTATGTTTTTCTCGTACAAAACGAAAAACAATCATCAAATCAATCCGTTTTCATGATATTTTGTATTTTATCTTATATAAAAACACAAAATCAAATAAAAAGTACGAAATTAACGTGTGTTTTTTATAAATAATACATTTTCACGCGTTTATTTTATGTTTTTCTCGTACAAAACGAAAAACAATCATCAAATCAATCCGTTTTCATGATACTTTATATTTTGTCATATATAAAAACACAAAAGCCAATATTTTGTCTTATATAAATTTCGTTTTCATGAAATTTTGTCTTATATAAAAATAAAAAATCCATTTTTTTTAAATCATACGTTTTCACGCGTTTATTTTGTGTTTTTCTCGTACAAAACGACAAAAAATCTTCAAATCAATCCGTTTTCATGATATTTTGTATTTTGTCTAATATAAAAACACAAAATCTAATATTTTGTATTATATAAATTCCGTTTTCATGATATTTTGTCTTATATAAAAACACAAAATCCAATATTTTGTCTTATACAAATTTCGTTTTCATGATATTTTGTCTTATATAAAAACACAAAATTCGTTTTTTTTTTTCAAATCATACATTTTCAGGCGTTTATTTTGTGTTTTACTCGTACAAAACAACAAAAAATCTTCAAATCGATCCGTTTTCATGATATTTTGTATTTTATCTTATATAAAAACACAAAATCAAATAAAAAGTACGAAATTAACTTGTGTTTTTTTTAAATAATACGTTTTCACGCGTTTATTTTATGTTTTTCTCGTATAAAACGAAAAACAATCATCAAATCGATCCGTTTTCATGATATTTTATAATTTGTCATATATAAAAACACAAAATCCAATATTTTGTCTTATATAAATTTCGTTTTCATGAAATTTTGTCTTATATAAAAATACAAAATCTATTTTTTTTAAATCATACGTTTTCACGCAATTATTTTGTGTTTTTATCGTACAAAACGAAAAAAATATTCAAATCAATCCGTTTTCATGATATTTTGTATTTTGTCTAATATAGAAACACAAATCTAATATTTTGTCTTATAAAAATTCCGTTTTCATGATATTTTGTCTTATATAAAAACACAAAATTCGTTTGTTTTAAATTACACATTTTCAGGCGTTTATTTTGTGTTTTACTCGTACAAAACAACAAAAAATCTTCAAATAGATCCGTTTTCATGATATTTTGTATTTTATCTTATATAAAAACACAAAATCTAATAAGAAGTACAAAATTAACGTGTGTTTTTTTAAATAATACGTTTTCACGCGTTTATTTTGTGTTTTTCTCGTAGAAAACGACAAAAAATCTTCAAATCGGTCCGTTTTCATGATATTTTGTATTTTGTCTTATATAAAACTCAAAATCCGTTTTTTTTTAAATCATACATTTTCATGCGTTTATTTTGTGTTTTTCTCGTACAAAACGACAAAAAATTTTCAAATCAATGCGTTTTCATGATATTTTTTATTTTGTCTTATATAAAAACACAAAATCTAATATTTTGTCTTATATAAATTCCATTTTCATGATATTTTGTCTTATATAAATTATGTTTTCATGATATTTTGTCTTATATAAAAACAGAAATCCTTTTTTTTTAAATCATACGTTTTCACGCGTTTATTTTGTGTTTTTCTCGTACAAAACGACAAAAAATCTTCAAATCGATCCGTTTTCATGATATTTTGTATTTTGTCTAATATAAAACACAAAATCCAATAAAAAGTACGATATTAACGTGTTTTTTTTAAATAATACGTTTTCACTCGTTTATTTTGTGTTTTTCTCGTACAAAACGACAAAAAATCTTCAAATCGATCCGTTTTCATGATATTTTGTATTTTGTCTTATATAAATTATGTTTTCATGATATTTTGTCTTATATAAAAACACAAATCCGTTTTTTTTAAATCATACGTTTTCACGCGTTTATTTTGTGTTTTTTTCGTACAAAACGACAAAAAATCTTCAAATCGATCCGTTTTCATGATATTTTGTATTTTGTCTAATATAAAAACACAAAATCCAATAAAAAGTACGATATTAACGTGTTTTTTTTAAATAATACGTTTTCACTCGTTTATTTTGTGTTTTTCTCGTACAAAACGACAAAAAATCTTCAAATCGATCCGTTTTCATGATATTTTGTATTTTGTCTTATATAAATTACGTTTTCATGATATTTTGTCTTATATAAAAACACAAATCCGTTTTTTTTAAATCATACGTTTTCATACGTTTATTTTGTGTTTTTCTCGTACAAAACGACAAAAAATCTTCAAATCAATGCGTTTTCATGATATTTTGTCTTATATAAAAACACAAAATCCAATATTTTGTCTTATACAAATTTCGTTTTCATGATATTTTGTCATATATAAAAATACAAAATTCGTTTTTTTTAAATCATACATTTTCACGCGTATATTTTGTGTTTTACTTGTACAAAACGACAAAAAATCTTCAAATCGATCTGTTTTCATGATATTTTGTATTTTGTCTTATATAAAAACACAAAATCTAATATTTGGTCTTATATCAATTCTGTTTTCATGATATTTTGTCTTATATAAAAACACAAAATCCATTTTTTTAAATCATACGTTTTCATGCGTTTATTTTGTGTTTTTCTCGTACAAAACGACAAAAATTCTTCAAATCAATCCGTTTTCATGATATTTTGTATTTTGTCTAATATAAAAACACAAAATCTAATATTTTGTCTTATATAAATTCCGTTTTCATGATATTTTGTCTTATATAAAAACACAAAATCCAATATTTTGTCTTATACAAATTTCGTTTTCATGATATTTTGTCTTATATAAAAACACAAAATTCGTTTTTTTTTCAAATCATACATTTTCAGGCGTTTATTTTGTGTTTTACTCGTACAAAACAACAAAAAATCTTCAAATCAATCCGTTTTCATGATATTTTGTATTTTATCTTATATAAAAACACAAAATCAAATAAAAAGTACGAAATTAACGTGTGTTTTTTTAAATAATACATTTTCACGCGTTTATTTTATGTTTTTCTCGTACAAAACGAAAAACAATCATCAAATCAATCCGTTTTCATGATACTTTATATTTTGTCATATATAAAAACACAAAAGCCAATATTTTGTCTTATATAAATTTCGTTTTCATGAAATTTTGTTTTATATAAAAATAAAAAATCCATTTTTTTTAAATCATACGTTTTCACGCGTTTATTTTGTGTTTTTCTCGTACAAAACGACAAAAAATCTTCAAATCAATCCGTTTTCATGATATTTTGTATTTTGTCTAATATAAAACACAAAATCTAATATTTCGTCTTATATAAATTCCGTTTTCATGATATTTTGTCTTATATAAAAACACAAAATCCAATATTTTGTCTTATACAAATTTCGTTTTCATGATATTTTGTCTTATATAAAAACACAAAATTCGTTTTTTTTTTCAAATCATACATTTTCAGGCGTTTATTTTGTGTTTTACTCGTACAAAACAACAAAAAATCTTCAAATCGATCCGTTTTCATGATATTTTGTATTTTATCTTATATAAAAACACAAAATCAAATAAAAAGTACGAAATTAACTTGTGTTTTTTTTAAATAATACGTTTTCACGCGTTTATTTTATGTTTTTCTCGTATAAAACGAAAAACAATAATCAAATCGATCCGTTTTCATGATATTTTATAATTTGTCATATATAAAAACACAAAATCCAATATTTTGTCTTATATAAATTTCGTTTTCATGAAATTTTGTCTTATATAAAAATACAAAATCCATTTTTTTTAAATCATACGTTTTCACGCAATTATTTTGTGTTTTTATCGTACAAAACGAAAAAAATATTCAAATCAATCCGTTTTCATGATATTTTGTATTTTGTCTAATATAGAAACACAAATCTAATATTTTGTCTTATAAAAATTCCGTTTTCATGATATTTTGTCTTATATAAAAACACAAAATTCGTTTGTTTTAAATTACACATTTTCAGGCGTTTATTTTGTGTTTTACTCGTACAAAACAACAAAAAATCTTCAAATAGATCCGTTTTCATGATATTTTGTATTTTATCTTATATAAAAACACAAAATCTAATAAGAAGTACAAAATTAACGTGTGTTTTTTTAAATAATACGTTTTCACGCGTTTATTTTGTGTTTTTCTCGTAGAAAACGACAAAAAATCTTCAAATCGATCCGTTTTCATGATATTTTGTATTTTGTCTTATATAAAACTCAAAATTCGTTTTTTTTAAATCATACATTTTCATGCGTTTATTTTGTGTTTTTCTCGTACAAAACGACAAAAAATTTTCAAATCAATGCGTTTTCATGATATTTTTTATTTTGTCTTATATAAAAACACAAAATCTAATATTTTGTCTTATATAAATTCCGTTTTCATGATATTTTGTCTTATATAAATTATGTTTTCATGATATTTTGTCTTATATAAAAACAGAAATCCGTTTTTTTTAAATCATACGTTTTCACGCGTTTATTTTGTGTTTTTCTCGTACAAAACGACAAAAAATCTTCAAATCGATCCGTTTTCATGATATTTTGTATTTTGTCTAATATAAAACACAAAATCCAATAAAAAGTACGATATTAACGTGTTTTTTTTAAATAATACGTTTTCACTCGTTTATTTTGTGTTTTTCTCGTACAAAACGACAAAAAATCTTCAAATCGATCCGTTTTCATGATATTTTGTATTTTGTCTTATATAAATTATGTTTTCATGATATTTTATCTTATATAAAAATACAAATCCGTTTTTTTTAAATCATACGTTTTCACGCGTTTATTTTGTGTTTTTCTCGTACAAAACGACAAAAAATCTTCAAATCGATCCGTTTTCATGATATTTTGTATTTTGTCTAATATAAAAACACAAAATCCAATAAAAAGTACGATATTAACGTGTTTTTTTTAAATAATACGTTTTCACTCGTTTATTTTGTGTTTTTCTCGTACAAAACGACAAAAAATCTTCAAATCGATCCGTTTTCATGATATTTTGTATTTTGTCTTATATAAATTATGTTTTCATGATATTTTGTCTTATATAAAAACACAAATCCGTTTTTTTTAAATCATACGTTTTCATATGTTTATTTTGTGTTTTTCTCGTACAAAACGACAAAAAAACTTCAAATCAATGCGTTTTCATGATATTTTTTATTTTGTCTTATATAAAAACACAAAATCTAATATTTTGTCTTATATAAATTCCATTTTCATGATATTTTGTCTTATATAAATTATGTTTTCATGATATTTTGTCTTATATAAAAACACAAATCCGTTTTTTTTAAATCATACGTTTTCACGCGTTTATTTTGTGTTTTTCTCGTACAAAACGACAAAAAATCTTCAAATCGATCCGTTTTCATGATATTTTGTATTTTGTCTTATATAAATTATGTTTTCATGATATTTTGTCTTATATAAAAACACAAATCCGTTTTTTTTAAATCATACGTTTTCATACGTTTATTTTGTGTTTTTCTCGTACAAAACGACAAAAAATCTTCAAATCAATGCGTTTTCATGATATTTTGTATTTTGTCTAATATAAAAACACAAAATCTAATATTTTGTCTTATATAAATTCCGTTTTCATGATATTTTGTCTTATATAAAAACACAAAATCCAATATTTTGTCTTATACAAATTTCGTTTTTATGATATTTTGTCATATATAAAAACACAAAATTCGTTTATTTTAAATCATACATTTTCACGCGTATATTTTGTGTTTTACTTGTACAAAACGACAAAAAATCTTCAAATCGATCTGTTTTCATGATATTTTGTATTTTGTCTTATATAAAAACACAAAATCTAATATTTGGTCTTATATCAATTCTGTTTTCATGATATTTTGTCTTATATAAAAACACAAAATCCATTTTTTTAAATCATACGTTTTCATGCGTTTATTTTGTGTTTTTCTCGTACAAAACGACAAAAATTCTTCAAATCAATCCGTTTTCATGATATTTTGTATTTTGTCTAATATAAAAACACAAAATCTAATATTTTGTCTTATATAAATTCCGTTTTCATGATATTTTGTCTTATATAAAAACACAAAATCCAATATTTTGTCTTATACAAATTTCGTTTTCATGATATTTTGTCTTATATAAAAACACAAAATTCGTTTTTTTCAAATCATACATTTTCAGGCGTTTATTTTGTGTTTTACTCGTACAAAACAACAAAAAATCTTCAAATCAATCCGTTTTCATGATATTTTGTATTTTATCTTATATAAAAACACAAAATCAAATAAAAAGTACGAAATTAACGTGTGTTTTTTTTAAATAATACATTTTCACGCGTTTATTTTATGTTTTTCTCGTACAAAACGAAAAACAATCATCAAATCAATCCGTTTTCATGATACTTTATATTTTGTCATATATAAAAACACAAAAGCCAATATTTTGTCTTATATAAATTTCGTTTTCATGAAATTTTGTCTTATATAAAAATAAAAAATCCATTTTTTTTAAATCATACGTTTTCACGCGTTTATTTTGTGTTTTTCTCGTACAAAACGACAAAAAATCTTCAAATCAATCCGTTTTCATGATATTTTGTATTTTGTCTAATATAAAAACACAAAATCTAATATTTTGTCTTATATAAATTCCGTTTTCATGATATTTTGTCTTATATAAAAACACAAAATCCAATATTTTGTCTTATACAAATTTCGTTTTCATGATATTTTGTCTTATATAAATTCCATTTTCATGATATTTTGTCTTATATAAATTATGTTTTCATGATATTTTGTCTTATATAAAAACACAAATCCGTTTTTTTTAAATCATACGTTTTCACGCGTTTATTTTGTGTTTTTCTCGTACAAAACGACAAAAAATCTTCAAATCGATCCGTTTTCATGATATTTTGTATTTTGTCTAATATAAAAACACAAAATCCAATAAAAAGTACGATATTAACGTGTTTTTTTAAATAATACGTTTTCACTCGTTTATTTTGTGTTTTTCTCGTACAAAACGACAAAAAATCTTCAAATCGATCCGTTTTCATGATATTTTGTATTTTGTCTTATATAAATTATGTTTTCATGATATTTTGTCTTATATAAAAACACAAATCCGTTTTTTTTAAATCATACGTTTTCATATGTTTATTTTGTGTTTTTCTCGTACAAAACGACAAAAAAACTTCAAATCAATGCGTTTTCATGATATTTTTTATTTTGTCTTATATAAAAACACAAAATCTAATATTTTGTCTTATATAAATTCCATTTTCATGATATTTTGTCTTATATAAATTATGTTTTCATGATATTTTGTCTTATATAAAAACACAAATCCGTTTTTTTTAAATCATACGTTTTCACGCGTTTATTTTGTGTTTTTCTCGTACAAAACGACAAAAAATCTTCAAATCGATCCGTTTTCATGATATTTTGTATTTTGTCTAATATAAAAACACAAAATCTAATATTTTGTCTTATATAAATTCCGTTTTCATGATATTTTGTCTTATATAAAAACACAAAATCCAATATTTTGTCTTATACAAATTTCGTTATCATGATATTTTGTCTTATATAAAAACACAAAATTCGTTTTTTTTTCAAATCATACATTTTCAGACGTTTATTTTGTGTTTTATTCGTACAAATCAACAAAAAATCTTCAAATCGATCCGTTTTCATGATATTTTGTATTTTATCTTATATAAAAACACAAAATCAAATAAAAAGTACGAAATTAACGTGTGTTTTTTTTAGATAATACGTTTTCACGCGTTTATTTTATGTTTTTCTCGTACAAAACGAAAAACAATCATCAAATCAATACGTTTTCATGATACTTTATATTTTGTCATATATAAAAACACAAAAGCCAATATTTTGTCTTATATAAATTTCGTTTTCATGAAATTTTGTCTTATATAAAAATAAAAAATCCATTTTTTTTAAATCATACGTTTTCACGCATTTATTTTGTGTTTTTCTCGTACAAAACGACAAAAAATCTTCAAATCAATCCGTTTTCATGATATTTTGTATTTTGTCTAATATAAAAACACAAAATCTAATATTTTGTCTTATATAAATTCCGTTTTCATGATATTTTATCTTATATAAAAACACAAAATCCAATATTTTGTCTTATACAAATTTCGTTTTCATGATATTTTGTCTTATATAAAAACACAAAATTCGTTTTTTTTTTCAAATCATACATTTTCAGGCGTTTATTTTGTGTTTTACTCGTACAAAACAACAAAAAATCTTCAAATCGATCCGTTTTCATGATATTTTGTATTTTATCTTATATAAAAACACAAAATCAAATAAAAAGTACGAAATTAACTTGTGTTTTTTTTAAATAATACGTTTTCACGCGTTTATTTTATGTTTTTCTCGTACAAAACGAAAAACAATCATCAAATCGATCCGTTTTCATGATATTTTATAATTTTTCATATATAAAAACACAAAATCCAATATTTTGTCTTATATAAATTTCGTTTTCATGAAATTTTGTCTTATATAAAAATACAAAATCCATTTTTTTTAAATCATACGTTTTCACGCAATTATTTTGTGTTTTTATCGTACAAAACGAAAAAAATATTCAAATCAATCCGTTTTCATGATATTTTGTATTTTGTCTAATATAAAAACACAAATCTAATATTTTGTCTTATAGAAATTCCGTTTTCATGATATTTTGTCTTATATAAAAACACAAAATCCAATATTTTGTCTTATACAAATTTCGTTATCATGATATTTTGTCTTATATAAAAACACAAAATTCGTTTTTTTTCAAATCATACATTTTCAGACGTTTATTTTGTGTTTTATTCGTACAAAACAACAAAAAATCTTCAAATCGATCCGTTTTCATGATATTTTGTATTTTATCTTATATAAAAACACAAAATCAAATAAAAAGTACGAAATTAACGTGTGTTTTTTTTAAATAATACGTTTTCACGCGTTTATTTTATGTTTTTCTCGTACAAAACGAAAAACAATCATCAAATCAATACGTTTTCATGATACTTTATATTTTGTCATATATAAAAACACAAAAGCCAATATTTTGTCTTATATAAATTTCGTTTTCATGAAATTTTGTCTTATATAAAAATAAAAAATCCATTTTTTTTAAATCATACGTTTTCACGCATTTATTTTGTGTTTTTCTCGTACAAAACGACAAAAAATCTTCAAATCAATCCGTTTTCATGATATTTTGTATTTTGTCTAATATAAAAACACAAAATCTAATATTTTGTCTTATATAAATTCCGTTTTCATGATATTTTATCTTATATAAAAATACAAAATCCAATATTTTGTCTTATACAAATTTCGTTTTCATGATATTTTGTCTTATATAAAAACACAAAATTCGTTTTTTTTTCAAATCATACATTTTCAGGTGTTTATTTTGTGTTTTACTCGTACAAAACAACAAAAAATCTTCAAATCGATCCGTTTTCATGATATTTTGTATTTTATCTTATATAAAAACACAAAATCAAATAAAAAGTACGAAATTAACTTGTGTTTTTTTTAAATAATACGTTTTCACGCGTTTATTTTATGTTTTTCTCGTACAAAACGAAAAACAATCATCAAATCGATCCGTTTTCATGATATTTTATAATTTTTCATATATAAAAACACAAAATCCAATATTTTGTCTTATATAAATTTCGTTTTCATGAAATTTTGTCTTATATAAAAATACAAAATCCATTTTTTTTAAATCATACGTTTTCTCGCAATTATTTTGTGTTTTTATCGTACAAAACGAAAAAAATATTCAAATCAATCCGTTTTCATGATATTTTGTATTTTGTCTAATATAAAAACACAAATCTAATATTTTGTCTTATAAAAATTTCGTTTTCATGATATTTTGTCTTATATAAAAACACAAAATCCAATATTTTGTCTTATACAAATTTCGTTTTCATGATATTTTATCTTATATAAAAACACAAAATTCGTTTTTTTTAAATTATACATTTTCAGGCGTTTATTTTGTGTTTTACTCGTACAAAACAACAAAAAATCTTCAAATCGATCCGTTTTCATGATATTTTGTATTTTATCTTATATAAAAACACAAAATCTAATAAGAAGTACAAAATTAACGTGTGTTTTTTTAAATAATACGTTTTCACGCGTTTATTTTGTGTTTTTCTCGTAGAAAACGACAAAAAATCTTCAAATCGATCCGTTTTCATGATATTTTGTATTTTGTCTTATATAAAAAGTCAAAATCCGTTTTTTTTAAATCATACATTTTTATGCGTTTATTTTGTGTTTTTCTCGTACAAAGCGACAAAAAATCTTCAAATCAATGCGTTTTCATGATATTTTTTATTTTGTCTTATATAAAAACACAAAATCTAATATTTTGTCTTATATAAATTCCGTTTTCATGATATTTTGTCTTATATAAAAACACAAAATCCAATATTTTGTCTTATACAAATTTCGTTTTCATGATATTTTGTCTTATATAAAAACAAAAAATTCGTTTTTTTTAAATTATACATTTTCAGGCGTTTATTTTGTGTTTTACTCGTACAAAACGACAAAAAATCTTCAAATCGATCCGTTTTCATGATATTTTGTATTTTATCTTATATAAAAACACAAAATCAAATAAAAAGTACGAAATTAACGTGTGTTTTTTTAAATCATACGTTTTCACGCGTTTATTTTGTGTTTTTCTCGTACAAAACGACAAAAAATCTTCAAATCGATGCGTTTTCATGATATTTTGTATTTTGTCTTATATAAAAACACAAAATCTAATATTTTGTCTTATATAAATTCTGTTTTCATGATATTTTGTCTTATATAAAAACACAAAATCCATTTTTATAAATAATACGTTTTCACGCATTTATTTTATGTTTTTCTCGTACAAAATGAAAAAAATCATCAAATCGATCCGTTTTAATGATACTTTATATTTTGTCAAATATAAAAACACAAAATCCAATATTTTGTCTTATATAAATTTCGTTTTCATGAAATTTTGTCTTATATAAAAATACAAAATCCATTTTTTTAAAATCATACGTTTTGACGTGTTTATTTTGTGTTTTTCTCGTACAAAACGACAAAAAATCTTCAAATCAATCCGTTTTCATGATATTTTGTATTTTGTCTAATATAAAAACACAAAATCTAATATTTTGTCTTATATAAATTCCGTTTTCATGATATTTTGTCATATATAAAAACACAAAATCCAATATTTTGTCTTATATAAATTTCGTTTTCATGAAATTTTGTCTTATATAAAAATACAAAATCCATTTTTTTAAATCATACGTTTTCACGCGTTTATTTTGTGTTTTTCTCGTACAAAACGACAAAAAATCTTCAAATCGATCCGTTTTCATGATATTTTGTATTTTGTCTAATATAAAAACACAAAATCCAAAAAAAAGTACGATATTAACGTGTTTTTTTTAAATAATACGTTTTCACTCGTTTATTTTGTGTTTTTCTCGTACAAAACGACAAAAAATCTTCAAATCGATCCGTTTTCATGATATTTTGAATTTTGTCTTATATAAATTATGTTTTCATGATATTTTGTCTTATATAAAAACACAAATCCGTTTTTTTTAAATCATACGTTTTAATGCGTTTATTTTGTGTTTTTCTCGTACAAAACGACAAAAAATCTTCAAATCAATGCGTTTTCATGATATTTTGTATTTTGTCTAATATAAAAACACAAAATCTAATATTTTGTCTTATATAAATTCCGTTTTCATGATATTTTATCTTATATAAAAACACAAAATCCAATATTTTGTCTTATACAAATTTCGTTTTCATGATATTTTGTCTTATATAAAAACACAAAATTCGTTTTTTTTTCAAATCATACATTTTCAGGCGTTTATTTTGTGTTTTACTCGTACAAAACAACAAAAAATCTTCAAATCGATCCGTTTTCATGATATTTTGTATTTTATCTTATATAAAAACACAAAATCAAATAAAAAGTACGAAATTAACTTGTGTTTTTTTTAAATAATACTTTTTCACGCGTTTATTTTATGTTTTTCTCGTACAAAACGAAAAACAATCATCAAATCGATCCGTTTTCATGATATTTTATAATTTTTCATATATAAAAACACAAAATCCAATATTTTGTCTTATATAAATTTCGTTTTCATGAAATTTTGTCTTATATAAAAATACAAAATCCATTTTTTTTAAATCATACGTTTTCACGCAATTATTTTGTGTTTTTATCGTACAAAACGAAAAAAATATTCAAATCAATCCGTTTTCATGATATTTTGTATTTTGTCTAATATAAAAACACAAATCTAATATTTTGTCTTATAAAAATTCCGTTTTCATGATATTTTGTCTTATATAAAAACACAAAATCCAATATTTTGTCTTATACAAATTTCGTTTTCATGATATTTTATCTTATATAAAAACACAAAATTCGTTTTTTTTAAATTATACATTTTCAGGCGTTTATTTTGTGTTTTACTCGTACAAAACAACAAAAAATCTTCAAATCGATCCGTTTTCATGATATTTTGTATTTTATCTTATATAAAAACACAAAATCTAATAAGAAGTACAAAATTAACGTGTGTTTTTTTAAATAATACGTTTTCACGCGTTTATTTTGTGTTTTTCTCGTAGAAAACGACAAAAAATCTTCAAATCGATCCGTTTTCATGATATTTTGTATTTTGTCTTATATAAAAAGTCAAAATCCGTTTTTTTTTAAATCATACATTTTTATGCGTTTATTTTGTGTTTTTCTCGTACACAGCGACAAAAAATCTTCAAATCAATGCGTTTTCATGATATTTTTTATTTTGTCTTATATAAAAACACAAAATCTAATATTTTGTCTTATATAAATTCCGTTTTCATGATATTTTGTCTTATATAAAAACACAAAATCCAATATTTTGTCTTATACAAATTTCGTTTTCATGATATTTTGTCTTATATAAAAACACAAAATTCGTTTTTTTTAAATTATACATTTTCAGGCGTTTATTTTGTGTTTTACTCGTACAAAACGACAAAAAATCTTCAAATCGATCCGTTTTCATGATATTTTGTATTTTATCTTATATAAAAACACAAAATCAAATAAAAAGTACGAAATTAACGTGTGTTTTTTTAAATAATACGTTTTCACGCGTTTATTTTGTGTTTTTCTCGTACAAAACGACAAAAAATCTTCAAATCGATCCGTTTTCATGATATTTTGTATTTTGTCTTATATAAAAACACAAAATCTAATATTTTGTCTTATATAAATTCTGTTTTCATGATATTTTGTCTTATATAAAAACACAAAATCCATTTTTATAAATAATACGTTTTCACGCATTTATTTTATATTTTTCTCGTACAAAATGAAAAAAATCATCAAATCGATCCGTTTTAATGATACTTTATATTTTGTCAAATATAAAAACACAAAATCCAATATTTTGTCTTATATAAATTTCGTTTTCATGAAATTTTGTCTTATATAAAAATACAAAATCCATTTTTTTCAAATCATACGTTTTGACGTGTTTATTTTGTGTTTTTCTCGTACAAAACGACAAAAAATCTTCAAATCAATCCGTTTTCATGATATTTTGTATTTTGTCTAATATAAAAACACAAAATCTAATATTTTGTCTTATATAAATTCCGTTTTCATGATATTTTGTCATATATAAAAACACAAAATCCAATATTTTGTCTTATATAAATTTCGTTTTCATGAAATTTTGTCTTATATAAAAATACAAAATCCATTTTTTTAAATCATACGTTTTCACGCGTTTATTTTGTGTTTTTCTCGTACAAAACGACAAAAAATCTTCAAATCGATCCGTTTTCATGATATTTTGTATTTTGTCTAATATAAAAACACAAAATCCAAAAAAAAGTACGATATTAACGTGTTTTTTTTAAATAATACGTTTTCACTCGTTTATTTTGTGTTTTTCTCGTACAAAACGACAAAAAATCTTCAAATCGATCCGTTTTCATGATATTTTGAATTTTGTCTTATATAAATTATGTTTTCATGATATTTTGTCTTATATAAAAACACAAATCCGTTTTTTTTAAATCATACGTTTTAATGCGTTTATTTTGTGTTTTTCTCGTACAAAACGACAAAAAATCTTCAAATCAATGCGTTTTCATGATATTTTGTATTTTGTCTAATATAAAAACACAAAATCTAATATTTTGTCTTATATAAATTCTGTTTTCATGATATTTTGTCTTATATAAAAACACAAAATCCAATATTTTGTCTTATACAAATTTTGTTTTCATGATATTTTGTCTTATATAAAAACACAAAATTCGTTTTTTTTAAATTATACATTTTCAGGTGTTTATTTTGTGTTTTACTCGTACAAAACGACAAAAAATCATCAAATCGATCCGTTTTCATGATATTTTGTATTTTATCTTATATAAAAACACAAAATCTAATAAGAAGTACAAAATTAACGTGTGTTTTTTAAAATAATACGATTTCACGCGTTTATTTTGTGTTTTTCTCGTCGAAAACGACAAAAAATCTTCAAATCGATCCGTTTTCATGATATTTTGTATTTTGTCTTATATAAAAACACAAAATCTAATATTTTGTCTTATATAAATTATGTTTTCATGATATTTTGTCTTATATAAAAACTCAAAATCCAATATTTTGTCTTATATAAATTCCGTTTTCATGATATTTTGTCATATATAAAAACACAAAATCCAATATTTTGTCTTATATAAATTTTGTTTTCATAAAATTTTGTCTTATATAAAAATACAAAATCCATTTTTTTTAAATCATACGTTTTCACGCGTTTATTTTGTGTTTTTCTCGTACAAAACGACAAAAAATCTTCAAATCAATCCGTTTTCATGATATTTTGTATTTTGTCTAATATAAAAACACAAAATCCAAATTTCGTTTTCATGATATTTTATCATATATAAAAACACAAAATTCGTTTTTTTTAAATCATACATTTTCACGCGTATATTTTGTGTTTTACTCGTACAAAACGACAAAAAATCTTCAAATCGATCCGTTTTCATGATATTTTGTATTTTATCTTATATAAAAACACAAAATCAAATAAAAAGTACGAAATTAACGTGTGTTTTTTTTAAATAATACGTTTTCACACGTTTATTTTATGTTTTTCTCGTAAAAAACGAAAAAAAAATCATCAAATCGATCCGTTTTCATGATATTTTATATTTTGTCATATATAAAAACACAAAATCCAATATTTTGTCCTATATAAATTTCGTTTTCATGAAATTTTGTCTTATATAAAAATACAAAATCCATTTTTTTTAAATCATACGTTTTCACGCGTTTATTTTGTGTTTTTATCGTACAAAACGAAAAAAATATTCAAATCAATACGTTTTCATGATATTTTGTATTTTGTCTAATATAAAAACACAAATCTAATATTTTGTCTTATATAAATTCCGTTTAATGATATTTTGTCTTATATAAAAACACAAAATCCAATATTTTGTCTTATACAAATTTCGTTTTCATGGTATTTTGTCTTATATAAAAACACAAAATTCATTTTTTTTAATTTATACATTTTCAGGCGTTTATTTTGTGTTTTACTCGTACAAAACGACAAAAAATCTTCAAATCGATCCGTTTTTATGATATTTTGTATTTTATCTTATATAAAAACACTAAATCTAATAAGAAGTACAAAATTAACGTGTGTTTTTTTAAATAATACGTTTTCACGCGTTTATTTTGTGTTTTTCTCGTAGAAAACGACAAAAAATCTTCAAATCGATCCGTTTTCATGATATTTTGTATTTTGTCTTATATAAAAACACAAAATCTAATATTTTGTCTTATATAAATTATGTTTTCATGATATTTTGTCTTATATAAAAACTCAAAATCCGTTTTTTTTAAATCATACATTTTCATGCGTTTATTTTGTGTTTTTCTCGTACAAAACGACAAAAAATCTTCTAATCAATGCGTTTTTATGATATTTTGTATTTTGTCTTATATAAAAACACAAAATCTAATATTTTGTCTTATATGAATTCTGTTTTCATGATATTTTGTCTTATATAAAAACACAAAATCCAATATTTTGTCTTATACAAATTTCGTTTTCATGATATTTTGTCTTATATAAAACACAAAATTCGTTTTTTTTTAAATCATACATTTTCAGGCGTTTATTTTGTGTTTTACTCGTACAAAACGACAAAAAATCTTCAAATCGATCCGTTTTCATGATATTTTGTATTTTATCTTATATAAAAACACAAAATAATATAAAAAGTACGAATTTAACGTGTGTTTTTTTAAATAATACGTTTTCACGCGTTTATTTTATGTTTTTCTCGTACAAAACGACAAAAAATCCTCAAATCGATGCGTTTTCATGATATTTTGTATTTTGTTTTATATAAAAACACAAAATCTAATATCTTGTCTTATATAAATTCTTTTTTCATGATATTTTGTCTTATATAAAAACACAAAATCCATTTTTTTAAATAATCCGTTTTTACGCGTTTATTTTGTGTTTTTCTCGTACAAAACGACAAAAAATCTTCAAATCAATCCGTTTTCATGATATTTTGTACTTTGTCTAATATAAAAACACAAAATCTAATATTTTGTCTTATATAAATTCCGTTTTCATGATATTTTGTCATATATAAAAACACAAAATCCAATATTTTGTCTTATATAAATTTCGTTTTCATGAAATTTTGTCTTATATAAAAATACAAAATCTATTTTTTTTTAAATCATACGTTTTCACGCGTTTATTTTGTGTTTTTCTCGTACAAAACGACAAAAAATCTTCAAATCAATCCGTTTTCATGATATTTTGTATATTGTCTAATATAAAAACACAAAATCCAAATTTCGTTTTCATGAAATTTTATCATATATAAAAACACAAAATTCGTTTTTTTTAAATCATACATTTTCACGCGTATATTTTGTGTTTTACTCGTACAAAACGACAAAAAATCTTCAAATCGATCCGTTTTCATGATATTTTTTATTTTATGTTATATAAAAACACAAAATCAAATAAAAAGTACGAAATTAACGTGTGTTTTTTTTAAATAATACGTTTTCACGCGTTTATTTTATGTTTTTCTCGTAAAAAACGAAAAAAAAATCATCAAATCGATCCGTTTTCATGATATTTTATATTTTGTCATATATAAAAACACAAAATCCAATATTTTGTCTTATATAAATTTCGTTTTCATGAAATTTTGTCTTATATAAAAATACAAAATCCATTTTTTTAAATCATACGTTTTCACGCGTTTATTTTGTGTTTTTATCGTACAAAACGAAAAAAATATTCAAATCAATATGTTTTCATGATATTTTGTATTTTGTCTAATATAAAAACACAAATCTAATATTTTGTCATATATAAATTCCGTTTTCATGATATTTTGTCTTATATAAAAATACAAAATCCAATATTTTGTCTTATACAAATTTCGTTTTCATGGTATTTTGTCTTATATAAAAACACAAAATTCGTTTTTTTTAAATTATACATTTTCAGGCGTTTATTTTGTGTTTTACTCGTACAAAACGACAAAAAATCTTCAAATCGATCCGTTTTCATGATATTTTGTATTTTATCTTATATAAAAACACAAAATCTAATAAGAAGTTCAAAATTAACGTGTGTTTTTTTAAATAATACGTTTTCACGCGTTTATTTTGTGTTTTTCTCGTAGAAAACGACAAAAAATCTTCAAATCGATCCGTTTTCATGATATTTTGTATTTTGTCTTATACAAAAACACAAAATCTAATATTTTGTCTTATATAAATTATGTTTTCATGATATTTTGTCTTATATAAAAACTCAAAATCCGTTTTTTTTAAAATCATACATTTTCATGCGTTTATTTTGTGTTTTTCTCGTATAAAACGACAAAAAATCTTCAAATCAATGCGTTTTCATGATATTTTGTATTTTGTCTTGTATAAAAACACAAAATATAATATTTTGTCTTATATAAATTCCGTTTTCATGATATTTTATCTTATATAAAAACACAAAATCCAATATTTTGTCTTATACAAATTTCGTTTTCATGATATTTTGTCTTATATAAAAACACAAAATTCGTTTTTTTTTTTTAAATCATACATTTTCAGACGTTTATTTTGTATTTTACTCGTACAAAACGACAAAAAATCTTCAAATCGATCCGTTTTCATGATATTTTGTATTTTATCTTATATAAAAACACAAAATAATATAAAAAGTACGAATTTAACGTGTGTTTTTTTAAATAATACGTTTTCACGCGTTTATTTTATGTTTTTCTCGTACAAAACGACAAAAAATCCTCAAATCGATGCGTTTTCATGATATTTTGTATTTTATGTTATATAAAAACACAAAATCAAATAAAAAGTACGAAATTAACGTGTGTTTTTTTTAAATAATACGTTTTCACGCGTTTATTTTATGTTTTTCTCGTAAAAAACGAAAAAAAATCATCAAATCGATCCGTTTTCATGATATTTTATATTTTGTCATATATAAAAACACAAAATCCAATATTTTGTCTTATATAAATTTCATTTTCATGAAATTTTGTCTTATATAAAAATACAAAATCCATTTTTTTAAATCATACGTTTTCACGCGTTTATTTTGTGTTTTTATCGTACAAAACGAAAAAAATATTCAAATCAATATGTTTTCATGGTATTTTGTATTTTGTCTAATATAAAAACACAAATCTAATATTTTGTCATATATAAATTCCGTTTTCATGATATTTTGTCTTATATAAAAATACAAAATCCAATATTTTGTCTTATACAAATTTCGTTTTCATGGTATTTTGTCTTATATAAAAACACAAAATTCGTTTTTTTTAAATTATACATTTTCAGGCGTTTATTTTGTGTTTTACTCGTACAAACGACAAAAAATCTTCAAATCGATCCGTTTTCATGATATTTTGTATTTTATCTTATATAAAACACAAAATCTAATAAGAAGTTCAAAATTAACGTGTGTTTTTTTAAATAATACGTTTTCACGCGTTTATTTTGTGTTTTTCTCGTAGAGAAACGACAAAAAATCTTCAAATCGATCCGTTTCATGATATTTTGTATTTTGTCTTATATAAAAACACAAAATCTAATATTTTGTCTTATATAAATTATGTTTTCATGATATTTTGTCTTATATAAAAACTCAAAATCCGTTTTTTTTAAAATCATACTTTTTCACGCGTTTATTTTGTGTTTTTCTCGTACAAAACGAAAAACAATCATCAAATCGATCCGTTTTCATGATATTTTATAATTTTTCATATATAAAAACACAAAATCCAATATTTTGTCTTATATAAATTTCGTTTTCATGAAATTTTGTCTTATATAAAAATACAAAATCCATTTTTTTTAAATCATACGTTTTCACGCAATTATTTTGTGTTTTTATCGTACAAAACGAAAAAAATATTCAAATCGATCCGTTTTCATGATATTTTGTATTTTGTCTAATATAAAAACACAAATCTAATATTTTGTCTTATATAAATTCCGTTTTCATGATATTTTGTCTTATATAAAAATACAAAATCCAATATTTTGTCTTATACAAATTTCGTTTTCATGATATTTTGTCTTATATAAAAACACAAAATTCGTTTTTTTTTAAATTATACATTTTCAGGCGTTTATTTTGTGTTTTACTCGTACAAAACAACAAAAAATCTTCAAATCGATCCGTTTTCATGATATTTTGTATTTTATCTTATATAAAAACACAAAATCTAATAAGAAGTACAAAATTAACGTGTATTTTTTTAAATAATACGTTTTCACGCGTTTATTTTGTGTTTTTCTCGTAGAAAACGACAAAAAATCTTCAAATCGATCCGTTTTCATGATATTTTGTATTTTGTCTTATATAAAAAGTCAAAATCCGTTTTTTTTAAATCATACATTTTTATGCGTTTATTTTGTGTTTTTCTCGTACACAGCGACAAAAAATCTTCAAATCAATGCGTTTTCATGATATTTTTTATTTTGTCTTATATAAAAACACAAAATCTAATATTTTGTCTTATATAAATTCCGTTTTCATGATATTTTGTCTTATATAAAAACACAAAATCCAATATTTTGTCTTATACAAATTTCGTTTTCATGATATTTTGTCTTATATAAAAACACAAAATTCGTTTTTTTTAAATTATACATTTTCAGGCGTTTATTTTGTGTTTTACTCGTACAAAACGACAAAAAATCTTCAAATCGATCCGTTTTCATGATATTTTGTATTTTATCTTATATAAAAACACAAAATCAAATAAAAAGTACAAAATTAACGTGTGTTTTTTTAAATAATACGTTTTCACGCGTTTATTTTGTGTTTTTCTCGTACAAAACGACAAAAAATCTTCAAATCGATGCGTTTTCATGATATTTTGTATTTTGTCTTATATAAAAACACAAAATCTAATATTTTGTCTTATATAAATTCTGTTTTCATGATATTTTGTCTTATATAAAAACACAAAATCCATTTTTATAAATAATACGTTTTCACGCATTTATTTTATATTTTTCTCGTACAAAATGAAAAAAATCATCAAATCGATCCGTTTTAATGATACTTTATATTTTGTCAAATATAAAAACACAAAATCCAATATTTTGTCTTATATAAATTTCGTTTTCATGAAATTTTGTCTTATATAAAAATACAAAATCCATTTTTTTCAAATCATACGTTTTGACGTGTTTATTTTATATTTTTCTCGTACAAAACGACAAAAAATCTTCGAATCAATCTGTTTCCATGATATTTTGTATTTTGTCTCATATAAAAACACAAAATCTAATATTTTGTCCTATATAAATTCCGTTTTCATGA
>NW_025919448.1:0-23010 GCF_907164915.1 Impatiens glandulifera | reverse complement strand
TTTAAACTTGAAACCATATGTTTCAATTATAATTAATTTTAACTACTATTACTAAATTATAATTATTAATTTATTTTTGAAAATTAAAAGGTAACTTTTAGTTATTTTTTTCCATTTATTATTAACAATAATTTTAATAACCAACAAACATTTAAGTAAAAATAAAATAAATTATTGTTTTCTAATTTATTTTCTAGAAAACGTTGTATAATGAATATACATCATTTTTCTTTAGAATATATATCTACATCAACATATATTAGCTTATAAAAGTAAGATTTCATACAAATAATATTAATAATAATTAACATTATATGTATACAATAAAGACTTATCTTTATATGTAGATTATTCTATTCCTTTAGATTAACAACTGTATCGTGTCGAATAAGCCATCATCTGTTTTATAAAATCATAACTCGTATTCCTGAAACATCAAAGACAAAATTTTCGATGGCACAAGCTACAAAATAACTTAGCACATGGAGACTATTTTAAGATTGTTAGATATCTTGTCTTGATATAACAGAAAATATATATAAAATGATGTTACAAATAAATTAAATAAATACAATATTACAAAGAACGAAATCACCAGATAAAATGTTGATTAGAGGCACGTGCTTAGCACATTTCCCTTAAAATAGTTCCACCGTCTCCCTTTGTGCTGGAACTTATCGTAGATGGTTGTCTTCCAGGATATAACGAATCTAGTAGTGATTCAGCACTGGAATCACTATGCAACGAACTTGACAAAATACCTGAATCGATCACCGGATTTTAACGGAAATATGACGAGTCAAAAACTCGAAAAACACTCAACTGAGTGAAGAACTCGAAGAACACTCAAGAAAATAAAGGAAAAACTTATTAAATTACAGAGAGATTATAGAATGAGTGAAAAAGATACTATGTTTCTCTTTTAGGGGAGTTTGTAAAAATAATAATAACAGTTTAATAAACTGTTAATTAATTAGATTATAACTGAAAATTAGTTTTAATACTTGTTATTTAATTTATTAATTATAGTTAGTTGTGAAACTCCTATATAAAAGAGATGTAATGGTTTGAATAACCACTTCAATAATACAATTTCCAGTTTACCTCTTTCTCTTTAAAAATTTAATACAATCCTTCAATCCATCAACAAAATATAACAAGAATGATGAAAGAGAAATCCGAAATATTTGATCAAAATCTTCAAGAAACTAATTCTGAAATTTGACAAAAACTATTCAATACAAAAGTTTAGAATTACCGGAGTGTATCTCGTTCAATCAATCATCTTCCCTTGCTAACAAACCGCTCAAAGAAAGATCTCAAAATCTATAAAAGAAAGTGTTTTTTAAATTTGAACTCACTCAAACTCTCAAAATCAATCACCCCATAAGGAGAGTTCGGTTTATGCCAAATTGTCCACCCCTTTCTCCATGATCTCATCTTCCTATTTATAGTCTCTTGAAAGAGAATCATGAACTCATTTCAATTTTATAAAATCCCACTAAAAGCAGTTTTAAAGGGAAAAGTGAATTTTCCTTTATCCTTTTCTTATTTTCTTTCTTCAGCCAACAAATTTTCGTACTTCAACAATGACAGATTTTCCAATTTGCTATCTCTCCAAGATTGCTCCCCCTCTACAAAATGAACTTATAAATCTAACTAAACTAACCTTAGCTGCTAAGATTCTTTTCGGTGTCAATTTTGGATTTTTCTCTTTTGGACAACAAAACTTGTAGAGGAAAATTTGTCCTTTCCAGTGGATGAGGTGTCTTGGAATCTTTTTAAAATTGATCCCCATCGAATGGTCATTCTCCTTTCTACGGAATTCAATTTCGATCGGGAAATTTGACGAAATAACCCTGATAATGGGTCAAATTCGAAAAATGACCCAACGTTGATAAAATTTGTAAAAACGACACTTTCGGCCTACGAAATGTCCTTCTTGCCCTTAAGGGTCTTATACCCTAATCATCCGGGCATTCCTCTTTTCATCTCCCCATCTTCTCTCCCTCCTTCTCCCAAAACCCTAAACTCTCCAACGCAGCCACCGCCACAAACTCTCCCCACCCCCACAACTCTCTGTTTGGTTGAAGAAGAACCATTGCATTCTCAAATGGGTATGTTAATGTACATTTGTTATAATTAGTTGATTTTCTTAGTTAGTGACCTGATTTTGTATAGTTAGGATCCAAACTTTGTTATGAATACTATGTTATATACTACAGTTGTAATGCCCCTATGATATTGCAATGTTCTTATTCTAGTGGATCTAACAACTGCAATCATCCTCACGCATATTACAATTAAATCACATTCATGCGTATTGCAATCACCCTCACGCGTATTGCAATCACTTTCATGCGTATTGCAATCATCCTCACGCGTAAAGATGAAATTGTTGAGTTTTGGGATCATATTTTATTCGAGTTTATATATTGTAATTGGGCTTTAAGCCTTTTTTGGATTTTGGAGTAGTAGTTTAGTCTTTTGGCTTTTGATGTACTCCTATAAATAAAGACATTGTAATATAGGGTAATTGGACCATTATTCCATGGAAAATCAATATAATCGACGACTCCTCGAGGATGTGCATTGTTAGTCGAACTTCTTTATATCTTGTGTTGTTTATTATTCTTTACCATTTTATCTTTATATCTTTTTTTATCGTGTGTTTAGATTAGATTTTTTTTAAAAACGACATTAGTTGCAGAAGAATTAGTCGTTGTGAAGATTTGAGTCGAAATATTCAGTTGCTAAGGAGATGTCAAAGGTCATTAAAATATTTGGACTTTTGCCAGAGGAAAAGGTCATTTTTGCAAATAACATTGGAGGTATGTTATTTTTAAAAATAACCCTATTATGATGGTCATTTGATCAAATTTCCCCTTCTCTCATCACATTACTCAATTCATTAACTAAAAACTAAAATACTTTCTATTTTCTATTTTGAATTGGTATTTTTTATTTTTTTTATTATATATTAATATCTTTTAAGTCTTTTTTATCAAAATAATTCACCCCTATTCATTATTTATCATTATTTTTTCAAATAAGCAAGTTTTTGAATTGATTTGGCACCTCCAATATGAGTACCGGACTTAGAAAACAAATCTCTCGTACATTGATCAATACACATTTTCAAACTAATCTAATACAAAATGGAGGCACAACAAATCACATGGAAACATTAGGCCTTCCATCCTGAAGGACATCAATTATTTGTAACCATGACAACGAATTATAGACCAAGTAAGAAATTAAATTAGATAGAAATTGACTATTTCAAGTCTTAAAACATACGCAACTAAATATTGTTTATACATTCAAATTCTAAAGTTAAAATAATTTAATAAATTTTTTAATGAATAGAAATGAGAATTTGTGTAATTAAAATTAAATTAAATTAAATTTATAATAAATTTAAACATAAATTAAACAATGAAATTTGATCCAATGTATATTTGATTTAATTAATTTGTTAATTGCTTAATTAACATTAAATGTCATGAAGTCATTATAAATATTGTTAATTTCTATTACAACAATACATAGGTGATTGTTTAAGCCATACAATTTTTTTCTTTAGAAGACATACCTTGTTCTATTGTTAATAATAAAATTTTAAATTAATAAATTAATTATCAATAAATTCATGTTGGGATGGAATTCATAACATATATATAGTTTCCATTATATGAATGTAAATGAAAATAAAGAATAATGTGTATATCCTAAAATAAAATCTATGTATTAGATTTGTCCTCCACTATAAAATATAAATAAATAAAATATTTTTATCAAATATTTTTGAATTAAATCATGTAAACACTAAAATTTATTTATCCTAATAGATAACATTTTAATTTAATTATTTTAAATAAATGTTATATTCGTAAATTCAAAATAATTAAAACGGTTAGAATTAGTGTTTAATATGTTAATACAAATTACTAATCAAATTAAAGACAATAAGATTATAGATTAATTCTTTGTTGAAGAATTAATGTTGGAAAAGAAACTCAAAAATATGGAGTTAATCTGGATAGTGATCTATGTTTTGAAAATAACATCAATTAGGAGAAAAATAAGAGAGAAGAATGCGAGTTAATTTGAATTCTTGGTTTTCTAACGCTGGAAGTAACAACACACTATTGTAAGAATTAATGTTAGAAAAGAAACTAAAAATATAGGAGTTAATCTGGGTAGTGATCTATGTCTTGAAAATGACATCATTTAGGTGAAAAATAAGAGGGAAGAGTTAAAGTTAATTTGAATTCTTGGTTTCCTAACGCTGGAAGTGACAGCACACTATTGTAATTTCCAGATTAGGAAATTGTTTTAACAATTATAAATCTCTTATTTGACTTGTCCTAAAACTCTAATTCTTTGGACTTTGGCTATTTAATGGAAGCTAAAGAGAATTTCAGAATATAGAGATAAAACTTGAAGTGAGTTGAGAAATATTTATTTCTCAAGTGAGGTTGTCCAAGAAAAAAATATTGTTTTTTAGTTTTTAGTGTTTTTTTTTAATTTTTGTGTATCTTCTTGTAACTTCCCCATTTAATCATAGTGAATAACCTTGTTCTGTCTTGACACGTGGATATATGAATTTTGCTAAGCCACTATAAAAATCATGTGTTGTTCTATTGTTATTTCTTTTCTTAGTTTACTTCTTTTATTCTTAAAACATTATCTCTTTGAAGAGATTGTGTGTCATATGTTATCCACAAGTTTAGTTGGTTTGTGCATTGTTGAGTTATTTAAGTGTAGCAACTTATTGCACCTTTTTTTCAAAAAGTGGTATTAGAGACTTATTTGCTCTCAGTCTTGTGAAAGTTATGAATAAAGAAGTTGTTACACCGAGTTGGAAACTAGTAAAAAAAATGGTGTCTTGGTTGGTTTAACATGGCTGGTAGGTATGATATCGAGAAGTTTGTTGGTAGAAATTATTTTGGAACATGGAGGATGAAGATGAAGGCTCTTTTGGTTAAAAAAAAAAGGAATGGTGAATACCCTACTTGGAGAAAAGAAGATACCCAAACTCTTTTGAATGACAAGAAAAAAGACATTTTGCCAAAGCTCATTCCCTTATCATTTTGTGTTTGGATGACAAGGTATTGATAGAGGTTGCAAAGGAGGTCACATTTGTATCTCTTTGTCTGAAGCTAGAATATACTTACATGACTAAATCTCTTGTGAAAATATTGATTTTTAAGTAGAAACTCTTTGCATATAGGATGACAGACAAAAATATTAGGGATGAAAATATTGATAATTTCTTGAAAATCATTTTAGATTTGGAGAATATTGAGGTGAAGGTTGAAGAAGAAAAATAAGCTCTCATATTGTTCCAAAGTCTCCTAGAATCCTATTCAAACATAAAGGACACAATATTGTATGAAAAGAGTTTACCACATTGGAGGAGGTCCAAAATGCCTTATTATCCAAAGAAATGTCAAAAAAGTATGATGAAGTGAAAAACCATGAAGATGCATTGTATGTTTGAGAGAAGATACCAAAGAAGGACACATAGAAGAAGAAGAAGGAAGTATCTAGAGCTGGTAGATCAAAGAAAAAGAGGAAGTCTATAATATGTTATGAATTCCAAGAGAAAGTCCACTACAAGAGAAAATGTTTGATTCTTAGACAAGGTGAAAAAAACAAAGATAGTACAAGTAAAGGAAAGAGCGTCAATGTTGCCTATAATGAATAAAACTCATATGTCTTAACCATTAAACCTAGTTCATGTAATAGTGGTTGTATCTTCGACACGCAATGCTCATTTCATATGACTATTAACCGAGATTAGATCCAAACTATGAGGAACTTGATGGTGGCAATGTGTTAATGGGTAACCATGCAACTTGTAATGTTGTGGGTATTGGCTCGGTTATAATCAAGATGAATGATGGTTCAACTTTGTAACTTAAAGGAGTTAGGCACATTCCAAACCTAAAGAAGAACTTGATTGCTTTGGGAACACTTAATGATCACTGACATGGTTTGATTATAAGATAGAGTGTATTGAAGATAACAAAATAAAATTTGATAGTCTTCAAAGGAAAAAAAGAGGCAAGTCTTTATAGATTGGATGGTGTACAATAGATATGTCTTGCAATAAGTTCTGTCAAAGATTCTATAAGGTTATGGCATTTTATATTAGGTCATATGAGTCAAAGGGGATTGGAGGATCTAAGTAGGAAAGGAGCATTTCATGATATAAAACTTAGTGAGCTAGAGTTTTGTAAACATTGCGTAATGGAAAAATCTACAAGGGTAAGATTTTATGCTCATTAATAAGTCAAGTGCAACCCTAAATTACATACATCTGAATATATGGGGTAACCTAAAAATATGACTTATAGATGTGCTAAGTATTTTATTATTTTCATTGATGATTACTCAAGGAGGTGTTGGGTGTTTTTTATGAAGGCAAAGAATGAAGCTCTCCAAAAGTTTAAGAATTGGAAGATGTCGGTGGAGATCAAACCGGTAAGAAGATCAAGAATTTTAGAGCTTGGGATTATAAGACATCTCATTGTTAGATACAATTCACAACAAAATGGAGTTGTTGAAAGAATGAAATGTTTTTAGGGTGAAGCATTGAGTACTTATTGTTACTTAGTAAATAGGCCCCATTTAATAACTCTAGGTTTAAAGACTCTAATAGAGATGTGTAGTGATGTCAAGTCATGTTACAAGTTATTGAGAATCTTTGGATGTGAAGCTTACTATCAAGTTAAGGAAGGAAAGCTAGATCCTAGAGAAAAAAGGATATTTTCCTTGGATATCAAGAATACACCGAGGGATATAGAATTTGGATATGACAAGGAGTTGGAAATGTGATTATCTCAAGGGATGTACAATTTAATGAGACTTCGATGCTGTTTAATATCGAATCAACCTCACTCGCGAGAGATTTGAATGAAGAATTTGTAGAGAATACAAATACATTTGACAATGAGGAAAAAGTGAGGCCTAATAAGGAATTAAATGGAGAAATAAGAGAGGCTCCATGTTAAGTTCTTACCACGCCAACTAGGTGTGACCCAATTTATCAAATGAATCATGAACCTATTGACATCTTCTCCAGAAACGATGATGAAGAAGATGATCAAGTTGAGATGGAGTACATTCCTAAAAGAAGTAGAAAAAGACCCAAACTTGCAATTGAAAGGTATAGCTATATTGTTTCATATGCTGACCTAATTGGCTATGCCTTAATGATAGTTAATAATAAATAAGAGGGGCCATCTTCCTATCGAGATGTAATTGCATCCAAGGAATGTAGTTCTTAGAAGTGGCAATTCAAGAAGAATTAGACAGTCTTGAGAGGAATAACACATGGAAAATGACAAATGGTTGAAAGGATTTGTGAAAGAACTCGTTGATTTTGAGGTGAAGGCTATTTATTTTGGAGACAATCAAAATACTTCTAAAATACATTGCACTTGATCAAGAATCTACAACAGCATGAGAGAACCAAGCATATAGATTTCAAAATTTATTTTATGAGGAATTTGATAGAGAAGGGCATTGTCAAGGTAAATAATGTTGCAACCAAAATGAATGAGATTAAAGACCACTACATGTATGAAGATTGCAATCATGGGAGCATGTTGTGATTCTGAGATGGAGTATTAACTATGACACATATGTATCATGGTGGAGTTGTTAGGATTGGTGATGAATATGTTAATACAAGTCCTAATAAAATTAAAGATAAGAAGATTAAAGATTAATTATTTTTTACAGAATTAATGTTGGAAAATAAAACTAAAAAATAAAGAAGTTAATATAGGTGATTGATTTTGATCGGAGAATGGAAATGTAGATGCCATATCATTGATCCAAGTATTGATCCATGTAGTGATCCATGTTTTGAAAATGACATCAATGGAGCTTGGGAGAAAACAAGACATGGTTTTTTCAGTCGAAGAAGAAGCAAAGGCAGGAGCAGAGCCAGAAGCTTCCCACCTACTACCATGAAGCAACGCAACGATAGAGAGCCAGTTCTCGTCATCCATTTATATAGGCGCCAACTTGCCTAGCATCTCTTACAGTTCGTATAGAACACAACAACTAGGAGAAAAAAAGAAGAAAATGACAAGTTAATTTGAATTATTGGTTGCATAATTAAAGTTGAATGTGACAACATTGTTGGAAATTTACAACTTAGGAAATTTTAGTAACAATTGCATCTCTCCTATTTGACTAATCCAAAAAATTTAATTCTCTCGACTTTGGCTATTTAATGGAAGTAAAAGACAACCCAATAGAATATAGAGCTGAAATTTGAAGTCAGTTGAGAGACAATCATTTCTCAAGTGAGGCTTCCCCAGAGAACATTCTATATTTTCATTTCTCAAGTGAGGATTCCCAAGAGAACATTCCATATTTTAAGTTCTTAGTGTTTTTGTAAATATTTGTGTATCTTCTTGTAACTTCACTATTTGATCATGGTGAATATCCTTGCTCTATCTTAGCAAATGGATGTAGGCATTTTTCTGAATCACTATAAAAAACTTGTGTTGTTCTATTGTTATTTCTTTTCTTGGTTCACTTGAAGAGGTTGTATGTGTCAAACGTTATTCGCAAGTTTGATTGGTTTATGTATCGTTTAGGTGAGCAAGTGTAGCAATAACATATTGCACCTCTCCCTCAATAAAGCCAAAGGTCTAAAATAAAATAAAATAATTATTTGGAAAAGTATTATACTCTTTAGTCCAAAATTAATTAAAACAAATGCCAAAAATAAAATAATTCTTTAGGATAAATTTTGTACTCATTAGTCTCAAATTAATTAAAACAAACATCAAAATTAATTAAATAAATATTTAGAATAAATGTTTACAGATTAGTCCCAAATTAATTAAAATAAATACCAAAGTTAAATTAAATAACTATTTGAGATAAATGTTATACTCATTATTCCTAAATTAATTAAAAAAAAGGCCAAAAATAATTTAAATAATAATTTGAGATAAATTTAAACTCATTAGTTCCAAATTAATTAAAATAAAGGCCAAAATAAATTAAGTAATTATTTTAAATACATATTGTACTCATTAGTCCTAAATTAACTAAACAAAGGGGGGAATTTGAGCAAATGGCCCTAAAAAGGGGCCTAAATGCATATGGTGTGGGCCACTAAATTTAATAGCGCTGGTGACCCCCTTTTTTTTTGACGAAAATGCCCCTACTACGTCACGCTTCCTCAGGTTGCGTGACGCAATTTTTTATTTTTCAAAAAATTTTAATTATGAAATTTTTTGACGAAAATGCCCAGTTGCGTTACGCAATCGCGTCACGCACCCCCAGTTGCATTACGCAATCGCGTCACGCAACTCCAGTTGCGTCACGCAACCCCAGTTGCGTCACGCAACCCCCGATGCGTCACGCACCCGCGAGACAAAAAAAATCGATTGCGTCACGCAACTGGAGTTGCGTTACGCAAGGGTACAATTGTCATTAAAAAAAATAGGGTCACCAGCGCTATTTAAATTAGTGACACACCATATGCATTTAGGCCCTTTTTATGGCCATTTGCTCAAATTTCCCAACAAAGGCCAAAATTAAATAAAATAATTATTGGGGATAAATATTTTACTTATTAGTCCCAAATTATTTAAAACAAAGGCCAAAATTAAATAAAATAATTATTTGAGATAAATTTTAAACTCATTCATTTCAAATTAATTTTAATAATGACTTGAATAAGTTAAATATTTATTTTGGAAGAATATTGTAGTCATTTGATTCTTAAAATAATTAAGATTAGACCCTAAAATACAAAAAAACATATATAAAATAAGCAAAATATAAATTTTATGTCTATTAAATAACTTTGGCCCAAATCAAATAAGGCCTAAAGCTACCCATGTCAATGCGCGCCAGGAGGGCTAATGCCTGGCTAACTCCCAAGCTAACGACAATGACAAACGTCGCTAAACGCAAACATAATGCTAACAAAACTCGACAAACCGCGCCCAACGCTTGTTCTCGACCTGGAGTCGTCTTCCTCTTCACGACTCCTATATAAGAACAACCACGAAGTTTGAATTTTGTAAAACTCAAACTTCACAAATACTTGATCAAATGATGAATCTCAAAATACCAAATGACCACCGATTGGTGATCATTTCACTTATGATTGTAGATCCAATTATGGCCTAAACAATTAGAAATCGGACAAGCACGACAAAAGTCATTAATGTCTTTTTCCCGAATTCATCCAACTTGTCCCGTCAACCAACTTAAGGAGCCAATAAATAGGATCTCCCGAATAAAACAAAGACCAATGACCCAACCCCAAACCATCAATCAATCTCCAAAATAGTTTACCAATAAAATATTTCAAGCTATTAAGATTTTAAAAAAACCTTGTACATAATTTCTAAGCTCGGTTCTAAACAATTCAAAAGCTTCAACAAAATTGTAGGATTGTTCTCCAACTCATTGTAAGCCTCCATTCATGTCATGAATCAATATTGAATTTTACACATCTGAGTTCTTTTATTCTTGAATATGACATGTCCGAAATTGATTATAAGATCATTTATGAGCTTTCTATTGAATAAATTCAAATTAATCAACTTAATTCAAAATTACCAAATTTGAATTTAAAAATTCCAAAGATCGGATTTTTGTTAATGGGTTCTAACTCATTTCAATTCTTTAATTGGTCAAAAGTAGCAGCCAATTATGTTTAAATTATGGGTTTCAATTCTAATGGACTTAATAAATTTTATGATGCAACTAAGATTCAAATTGAAATCCTCAAATCCAAAATCCCATTTTTTGGTCGTTTTTAGTAGTAGCTTCGTCGACCTCTTTAACGGTTGAATGACTTCAGACTATTACCAACAATTTCTAAATGGGGAGATTATGCTCCCCATGTCCTCAGGTCCGTGGTTAGAGCCTCCTAGATTGTAGGTTGAAAATGACCTAAGAATAGGCCAAACTCATCCTTTAATGCGCAAGTCAAGCGCACCTCGCCTAGTCCACTCGTGCGCGTCATGCTCTACTTCGACCGAAGCCAAAACTAGTTGACCCTGGCCAAGACCGTGTCCAAAGCTGGCCTAACTCACGCCCGAACAGCGTCCCTTCTACGGACGGTTCACATGACGCTCGGTTCAACCCAACCTAGGATCCATTTATTTTATCCTTTTGAATTTTAAATGTTTTGACCATTCTTTAACGGGTATGGGTATGGAGGACATAGCGTGAGAGTCTTTCCTGAGTATCACAAACATTAAAACCAACAAAAATCTATAATAAAATTACGTTTACATACGTAAAAATATTTTTTATTTTTATTAAGTGTCCTCTTTAATCAAAATGATGACCATTAATTTAATTTTATTAAATTAAATTTCTTCAAATTTATCATTTTAACCCCTCATCTCTTTTGAGATACATGAAGAGGTAAGTTATAAATTTGATGGTTGACCTAAAAGTTAATTATTTTAAATAATTATCTTACAACAAAATTTACACCATGATAATCTCAAACCAGACAGTCGCTTTTCGGACACTTACAACTCTCTTGGCAACTCTATTGAGAAATAAAATTATTTTAATTTAAAAAACAAAATTTTGACTTTCAAAGAAAATAATTCTTATGCTTTCAAACTCCGATAATAGACACATCAGAAAGGTATGCCGCTCAGATGATACCTAGGTTTTATCCTAATAAATGTTCAACTAAATATTAAGGGAACATAACTCTACTTGTTTTTAGAAGTTCACGAATGAATGTAGGACAGATATACAAAGCAGATCAAGGGATATTGTTCAAACTTTTATTAATAAATTACAAATATTGTCGACAAGGAACGACAACTTGTTGCAAAGGATCGATCATTATCTTTGGCAATGAGATATACTTTAAGGTGTGGGCATTGTCTTCCAATTTAGTTGATACTTCTCATTTTATGGCGGTGTTAACCCCCTCCACTATTTGAGTAATTCTCTCTTATGATTCACCACAGCAACAAAATATTGGCTATATTATCCAAACTCATTATTGACGTGCCCATGCAACACAACCTTGTCACTAAACCCTTAAATGATTACTGTATATGAATTATGTGTATGCATTTAGAGACAAATGAATATTTACGAGTACGTTATTTATTTTTTAATACAAATGAAGTCACTATTCATTTATTTTTCATGCATGTTTTACAAACAATATTCGTGTTAGACAGATCTTCAGTGGTCCTCTAGATCAATCACTTTAATGAGTTCGAGTAGAACTATAGGACCTACGGGTTAAATAACATCATAAAATTCATCAACTTTAAAACAAATAAGAATTTTATGACGCAAAAGAGATGAGGTCCGATCTCTAGGACCTTCTTCATGGAAGATAGACAAATGTGTCCTACCATAGAAGAATGTAGGGTCATCTTAACGATCAATAACAAAAACGTTATACATCTCAAACTGTTTATAGAATCAATGTCATTAAGGAAGTTGTTACAAGAAGAATTCGGATATACGAAGATAACATTTGAAGGCATCTTGAAGAAAGCTACTATTATTTCCAAATTTTGAGCAAGCTAGAAGTCCAAAATGGAGAAGTCCCCATGACTCCTAACTCCTCAATGATTTTCGTGACCAAACTATTGGTTCACTTCTTTTTAGCCCTAGTTAGTACTAAGACATCCTCTAAAATCCTAGAATTAACTTTTCATTTGCTTAGAGAAGTTAGAGAAGATAAAGACTCATCTGGTCTCATCCTAGCATAATTTCTTATGAGAATAAATGAGTCATATTATGCCTCTTCAATGAGTTAAATAGGCTTTCCACTCATCTTATAGATCTGACTACTCGACAAACTCGATTGTATTCCAGTAATTCTCCAAAGGGACCCCATAAACACAATCACACAATACTGAAGGATAAGGAAAGTTATATCCGGACCTTTCATAAAAGATGACGACCCCATTAGAGAGTTAATCCCATGATATTCCATCCGAAAAATGGACTATCAAATGGACAAGAAATCAACCATCATACTCATGTGCCTATAATGGGTCACATCTTACTACACTCACAACTTATTCAAGTAATTTGGTCATGATATCGTGTCACCTTACATAGAAAATCCGCTAACCATAGGTGCGTCAATCAATCATAAGGCATATGTTGGTTATCTTGAGAAATGACACAACGCTTCAAAGATGAAAATTCTAAAAGAGCAAAGTGACTACCTAATAGATATCATCAAGGAAAATAAACAAAATAAAAAGAGGCAAGATGATTAGCACCGGGAGCTGCAGGCGTGGAGGTTCGAGTCCTCTTCAAGGCATAATAAATTACTTTCTTATTATTGGATGGTGGCATGAACCTATTCCTTGAATTTCAGACATGGGAAATTGGCTCTCTTGTACCACAAAAAGAAGAAGAAGCAAGAGGACGACATAAGTGATGGAACAAGCTCTAGTAGACTAGTAGAACTTAAGTTTACACCCTGTATTTTCTTTATTATCTAATCTCTTTATAAATATAAACAAGAGAGATGTATAAACAAGAGAGATGTGAGCTTGTAACATACTCTTATATAATAAGGCTAAGGTTTTCTTAAAACAGAGTCGAAAAATGTTCATTCTTTAGGATTCACCAATATGCATATGCATTGCATTAATACACGAGCTATAATTGCTCAAAAAAACTCATTATCTCCCTTCATCAATCGCAGTCCTCACCACGACCGGTCAATACGACCCCGAGAAGAATAAATCCAATAATCGGATGTTTCATAAGCCTCGAAATGGTTGAAGAAACTCTTACACCTAAAATGATCTTAATGACCGAATTCAATCAAATGAATACGACTCTCTAATATGTGACAGAACAAGTAGCATTAATCATAGGTTCTTTATCCAATTAATTTATGTCATTTACATCCCAAAACATATCCACCTCTTCGCATTTTTCTAGCCAACCTATCCTAGTTTTATTCACACCTATCAATTTCAACCCTACTCTCAGCCCTCTAATCCAAGAGAAGGTCTTGTTCTACAAAGATTCCGACTCTCATCCCTCTAATCCAAAAGAAGGTCTTGTTCTACAAAGATTTCAACAATGCCTATGATAAAACTATAGAGGCATAACCAAGACTCAACAAGATGAGATAACCCAATTGAAAATCCACGGAGGACTAATCCTAGTAGCCAAATCACCGCATTCAACTAAATAAAAATGACATATGGCCCATGTTGTGCACGACGATAATGTGTCGCCAAATTTGCAAATATGGGCTTTGAATGTTTAGCATTTTATATTCTACTTCGATTTTAAAAAATTGTGAGGGGAATTATTTAAGTGAAAATTGAGGTTTTGTAGATAACTCCTTAACTTATTATCCCGTGTCGAATCTATGAGAGATTGGGTTTGTTCGATGCTATCTTTATAGGCATTGCCTTAATCCATTCACTAAATGATACATGTCAATCATAAAATATGTTTATCTCACCATTAACTCATAAACTTAACTATAGTTGAAAATTTAAAGATAGTTGAGAATTTAAAGGAAAAACTAATATATTAAATTATTATATATTTTGTTTTAACGAAAAATAATATAATTATTTAAAATTATAATATTATTTCTCCTAAAAAATATATATAATAATTTAATGCATAATTTTTTCTTTTAAATCCTCACCCCCACATATAATAATATTAATGCAATATATATATTTAATTAATAGTAATTTTAAATTATTATGTTATAATTTTTATGTCACTACTAAATAATATTAATAATATATATATTTAATTAATAATACATTTTTTAAATTATTATGTTGTTCCTTATAAAATAATATATATAATGATTTAATGCATACGATACAAAATATATATAACATTAATTTGTTATTAACAAATAATAATAATTTGATATATATTTAAATAATAATAATTTTTTAAATTATTGTGTTATTCCTAATAACAAAATATATATAATAATTTAATACATATATATTTATAAAGGTGATTTAAAATTATTATGTTATTTTTACTTAAAAAAGAATATAAAATAATTTAATAGATTATTTCCTCTTTTAAATTATGTTATTTTTACTTAAAAAAATAATATAAAATAATTTAATATATTATTTTCTCTTTTAAATTTTCAGTTAAGTTTATGAGTTGGTGGTGAGAGAGAGAAATTTAAAGATTGACATGTGTCAATTATTGATTGAATTCAGGCACTGCCTGGATAGATAGCATCGAACTAACCGAGAGATTTAGATTTTAATGGGAAGTCATCATAAGTCTATTTAATTTTTTTCGATTTTAATCCAATTACACCTCACGATTTGAGAGTCGCCACCTTATTTTTACAAAACGAGAAATTTTTTTATGTAACAACGTCGATTAAGAGATTCTTTTCGAGTTTGACGTTTGCTTATGTGTGGGAAATGGTTTTTCAAGACAAGTTATGTCCCACAACTCCTTAAGAGTCTTTACTAGTTAATCTTGACCTTTTTCAAATATTTACGCTTTACATATATTTTTATATATGCTAACCTAGGATCAAATAAATTGCAAACCTACCACGTTTCAAAAAAAAATCCCAAAAACAGAAAATAAGTAAAGTCCATAACAATTCCAAAAAAAAATAAAAGTGAAAAAATGATCAAACATTGTGAACGATGAACATCGGTCGCTCGGTCGCTTGAGCACTCAGTCGGCTGGCTGAAAAACGAGCTAGAAATTCTCAATTAAAGGCTGAAAGTAGCAAGAAGGCAACATCTCAGTCAGGTTCTGAATAATCGAGGTCGCAACTCGCATGGGATGCGGGAAACACGGCCGTGGTTCTCCCTCTCGATCGGACACAACAACGACAAGAACAAGGTCTCTCTTCTCGGTTAGATGCAACAACAATTTCAATGCATCTACCTTTCTCGTTCTAAGCATCATTCAACAACAATTAGCATGTGAAAAAATCATTGGTTCTAAGCGTGCAGTAGGCTCCTATTAGGTGCAGAATCCTCGGTCCTAAGCGTGCAAAAGCTTCTCACGGTTGAATGTCAACATCAACAACAAGGTGCGTTTCCTCGATCCGACATCGTGTAGTAGGCTCCTATCGGGTGTAGAATCCTAGGTCCTTGCGACCACATCACTCCAAACTATCGGCTGGAGTGATGTGGTCGCAAGAGTCAGAAGGATCAACTAGCAGCAAAGGGGAGCTAGCGGATGACGAGTAGAGTCCAACAACGAGGTCTCTCTGTCGGATGTGTCGAAAAAACTAGATAGACGCGATATTTTGCTAGTTTTCTTGGTCACTCGCGGAGACAACAACAAGAAGTGTTGGAAGCACCGCTACAAGAACTAGAGGCCTTGAAGAAGCGTTATGGTCCTTGAAGAAGTGTTAGGAAACCGTTGAAGGCTTTTCTCGGTTGAATGGTGCATCTACTCGCCTGCTAGCTTCCATCTTCTGTCTCATTCGCCCTATAGAATAAACATTTATGCCTTCCAATTTAGCAACATAAGTCCTAATTTTTTAACTATATTGTGGTTGAGATCGACCCCAAACTTAATATAAATACACACAATGGTTAATGACACATAAATAAACAAGAGTATTTAAGAAAAAAATATCAAGTTGAATGAAATTAAATTGAAATCTAGATCAAACAAGGCAGAAAGTTTTATATTTTTTATTCTTGGTTAGTTTTAAGGTTTTTTAGATAATTTTTTGGTCAAATTTCTCTAATTCAGTATTAAATTAAATTCTTTAGAGCTCAAATGTTCAAATCATTTATTAAACGCTGTTAGCACATCAAAATTCAAATTCAAACATGATTTGAATTCTTCGGCCGATGATCATCTAAATGACCAATTCATGAGTCGATTTTGGTTTTAAAATCATTTTGGGTGAAGAGACCCTGGTCTCTTGTTTTATTTAGTTTTCTTTTTTTCTTATTTTATTTACATAACATACACATTTTACATCATTTACATGATTAAAAGCAGAATGTTTAAATCAAGGTAATGAGGTAATGATCATGCAAATAATTATGAATGGTAAAGACAAAGCATGCATTTAATAAATTGAAATAGACAATGCAACAAAGGGGAATCAAGAACTTACACGAACTTGGGGTTCTTGATTCTTAAAGTGGTTGTTCGAAAACTCTAAGCAAGATTCTTTAGACACAACCACACTAGATCTTGCTTAGATTAGGACATAAGAGCACAAATGGACAACCTAAGGGAGTCAGAATAAAAAAATCAAGGTCTCCCTCACCACGATAATCTAAGGTGGTGTTTAAATAAGGAATTCAATGAAAACTCTAGGACCCAAGGACCATTTACAACTACCAACACATGTTGGGGAATAATTGCCTTTGTTTTAAATGTATAAATATTTTAAAATGAGCAATCTCCAATTTACATGTCATTAACAATTTTGGCCAATGGGATTAAATAATCCCTTCATTTTGGCATCATTACCTTGTCATTTGAATTTTTAATTCAAAAATCAAAAAGTTTTTTAGTCCTTCCTCCTTGCTCACGGCTAGGGGCTTCTACGATGTTCCACTCTCTTCTTTAGTGTTACATCTTTGATCTCAGGTCATGGGTCAGGTCACTAGTTGGATCCCTCAGTTGGATCTGGACTTTGTCTTTGACTTGACTTTGAAAACTTTGTCTTTGACTTGACTTTGAAAATACACCAAAATTTTGAAAATTTGACCTTCTTGAGACACTACAACAAAAAAGACCAACGGCGACGCTTAAAAAGATCTCTGCCAACCCTTAAAAGCGTCGCCAAAAATGTTACCGACACTTATTCTTGCGTCGCCAAAAGCAGGGTGGGCGCAAGTTTTAACAACGCTTATTTAAGCGTCGGTATTAAAATTTTAAGCGTTGCCAAAGGGATAATATTTAACGACGCTTATTTAAGCGTTGGTAACAGTAATTAAACGTCGCCAAAAGTCTAATTTATTTTTAACCTATTATTTTAACAATTCTTTTAAAATTTTATTTATTTTTATTTATAATTCTACATTTTTTAAGATGTTTTTATTTAATTTTTGTTATAAATTAAATAATTAAAGAAAAACATCATTACAATTTTTAAAGGTGATAAAAACAACTTTAATAATTAAATAAAAAGAACATTAATTAATTAACTTACATTTAATGTTAAATTTATTTAAATAAAATGCATTAAATTTCAAATAAATAGTTCCTGAAAATAACTTAACTACTTTCAGTCACACTTCATTGATATCCTTTGGCGATCTATATCCTTTGGCGATGAGTGTTGGTATAATTCCCTCAACTTGCTTATCAACTTCTATTAATGAAGTTGTGAAAACATATTAGACAAAATTACTCAATACCATTAATGCTAAAGATAACTGTAAATTTTTACCTCACTTTGCAGTCTGGCATTGTCACTAGTAAAACCTCTATTTCTTCACCCTAATTAAATATAGAACATAAATTAGAAAGCAAAAGAATCAGACAATTGAAAACAAGAAAATAATCATAGTTAATGTCAAGTTTGGTTCTCCTTTTGTATTTTATCACAAGTAACGAAATCATTTATTTTCAAAGAAAGTAAAAGGAGTATAACTAAGACATGCACTGCAAACATGAAGAAACATTTTCTCCTAGAACACATGATGTAGGAATGTAGAATAATAAATCAGAATAAATGAGGTTTACTAACCAGTCTTCTTGGAGAAGGTATAGCCTTTTTTGCTAACATAAGTACGAGGATTAGGCGCTAGATGGTTTCTTAAATACTCTGTTTGTCCCTGCAAAGATCGTACACAATCATACATTAGGGCCCATCATAATTCACTTCATTATCAACCAAACTATCAAAAAATTATCCTTCATATAACATCAAACAAACTCTAGATGTCTAATATAAAACCTAAAATAACTGACATTAAGAAAGTGTTTTTTCAAAATGTTAAAAATGGTCATCTTTGTTTGACTCCTAAAACAAAGTGAGAAAGTGAACTAACCTTTGTGATCACACAAAGGTCAACATTGCTTCCACTGCCCAAGTCATTGAATATACTATAGCAAATAGCCTCAATTACCAACTTGACCCCATCCTCCTTCTGAGGACCGAAGGCCATAATCAGGAACAATAATTCAAATGACTGTTTTTTAATAAGTGATAACAGAATCTTACTTACAGTAAGACCTTCACCATATTTCATTCAAATATCGCCGTAGCAGCAAGTGAACCAGAACTCATCGTGGCAAATGGAAGAGTATCGGTTGATCCATGAGGATAAATCTGCAAACCGATTATTGCATAAAAATAACATTTTCTTATATAGTTGATTATTTTTCTGTAGATATAACTCATAGTGTGTAAATGTGGACCAATAATGTCAGCTCCACCAAGAACCAAAGCACCAAGAACCAAATCAGTAGAGACATGTCCTTGGTAACTAAATAATCATTAAATCTAAGTTTATAAACTATTCTAAACAAAAAACATTCAATAACAAGATAATATTAATACCCGAAAAGACGAGTTTTCAACAATGTAAGAGCAGTCACCACTCTCGAATTACGATCAGTTTGGAATCGATGTAACTTCAACTGTAAACTAACCATATCTAAACAGACAATAGAAACGACAAAAGACGTTTAACATTTTGTAAATCGATGCTATCATAATAACATATAGAAAACTATAACATCACCTGTAATAGCCTCGGTATCAGCCGCAGTACCAGCTCCACAACAATAGATGTTAGGAGCCATGTAATGAATTTTCTCACAATTTTTATCAGCCACAATTGGTCCTTCAGTAGCTCGGGTATCAGATCCAAGAAAAACACCATCCTGTAAATCAATTCAGAAACAATAATTAATGCTTGTTCAATAGAGAGAAGTCAGAGAATCGTGAAGAAAAAAAGTTACCTAGAAGATTAAGCCAACAATGGTAGTTCCAGTCTTAAGGAAAGACAAAGATTTCAGTCCTTTGTTCAATAGAATTTCATTTCACCGACATAAGTCGAGATTAAATCCACCTTTAGGAGTAACATCAATAGCTGTTGACATCTTCGGTTCAAAAAACACATAATTATCACAAATCATGAGAATAATTCTTCATTTGATTTTAACCTATGGTATATACATTTCTAATTCATATAAGATCGAGAAATCGAGATCGGAAATAGATAAAGCTCGAATCGACTTAATAGAGATGATAATACATGAATAAATGCAGATCTATAGATAGATATTTTATGAAATGAAGGAGGAATACTTACAAATCACGAAATGGGAAGAACATAGAGTGATGAAGATATTTTATTCATACCGATGAAGAACAGTATTGCCCCAAACAATGCCAGACTCTAAACAAAAAAAATGACCATCAATTATGTTCCTTATCTTGAATCATAAAGAGAAAATGGACTGTTATTTGTACCTGTGTAAACTTAACAAAAAGTTGACCATATTCTTTTCTGTCATCATTGTAGTTGTAGAAGTCGTACAAGATTGGAGTGGCTATCAATTTGTGAAGAAGCTGAAACAGAACAAAACTGTGAGATGAATTCAATATCAAATTCTGATAAAAAAGAAAAAGATTATACCCACTACAGACCAGCAAATAGGCTCCAATTGAACTCCCAAATATGAAAAGAAAGCTTCCCAATCCCTTCATAACAATTGAAGCTGCAATTAAATGTTTGATCTGTCAAAGAAAAGAACAATCATATCAGAAAACAATTACGTTTTTTTTCAAAACCATCTTATAGCAGACTAACTAGTTGATTATTACTTCAACATCTGACACTTTCAAACCAGTATAATCAGTTGCATGCTTCAAGAAGATGTTGAACTTCGGTTTCAGGGTCTTAGCCGCTGGTCCACCATCAACCCCAAATTCACTCCAAATTCACTGAAACCCTGAGAGCCAACATCAATGGTTTATTAGAAGATCTTATCATCATTATCTTCTATTTTTGCTTAAAGGGAAAGATGAATACTAATATATTAACAAATATCAAAGGCTACCATTTTCCTTTTGTTGCCTTCAGAATCAATAACTTATAAAAACTTAGATAAGAAGACTGTGTTACAAATATACTAAAAAAGATCAGATAAACCTAGGTCGAGACCTTCATAGCCATAAAATTTGAGAAATTACAGTCAATGTTCTGTTGTTGAAGATACTGAACAAAACCACAATCATATATATACACTATTTTATCACAAAAGAATACACCCTAGAGCGATCAATGGCCAGGAAAATCATCAAATGCGGTACTAAACCAACTAGATCTATTGATTAGAATTCGCATCATGATAAGCAGAAACTAGCTAAACATATTCTTGGAGAATGAAACAGAGTTCATTTGTATCTTCCAACAGCAACAAACTACGAAGCAATAAAACATAGCATGAGATGAAACTACGGAATCGTGCTTAAACAGGAAGAGCGAAAGCATAAAATGATGGATCTGATTAAAGAATGCAAAGAAGCTAACTTACTCTTGGCAATCTGAGAGAATGAAGACGGAAAACGAAGAGAAGTCTGTTTATAGAAATCCGTAACTTAGAAGAATTTAGATCAAACTCTTACTCTTCTTTGAATCTCGATGCGTACATAAAGTTGAAGGAGAGATGGTGTCCGGGAAAGACGAAGCGGCGCGGATGGATGATGCAGCAAAATTAGAGAAACCTAGTGGAGAGAAAATATTAATTGATGTTCTAAACTTTTCAGTTTATTAGTGCCCAAATGAATAAATCCATTAAGAAGGCACCATTAAAATAGCCCATATATCATTTGAAAAAAGCCCATACAAAATTCACAATACAATTAAATTAGCCCAATTATAAATTTATTAAATTTAACTTGAAATTATAAATAATTTATTTAATAAATAATTTTATTATATTATTTATTTAAGAATATTAATTCTATTTAATTAATTTAATATTAATAATGACTTTATATTTAATTAACTCAAAATATTAATAAATTTTAGGTTTGAGATAAAAATAAGTATATAATTTGATTTTAAAAAATAATAGTCTATATAATTACAAAATAAAATTTAAAATAAAAATTATAAAATATTAAAACAAAATTTTATCTAATTATTTACTTATATATTTTTTTAAAGGAATAATAAAATAAGGGTTGTTAAAGATATTGAAAGGTTGGCAAAAACATTTTTTTGCTGACTTTTGCCAACGCTTAATATGTGTTGGCAATTATGTGTCACTCAAAGCCCATTTTGTTGTAGTGCCTTCTCCTCTTCTCATTTATGTATGTATTATTTTTCTATGCTTTCACTCGTTATATGTGTGTTTGTTTGTGGGCAAATGATGTTCCTTGCATACCGTATTCACATAGAACCGACACAATCAACAATTTTTTTTTTTCAAAATCCAATGGATCATCAATTAATGATGATGATACCCTAAAAGTGGCGGTGGTTGCGCAGAAGTAATCCGATGATACTGTTACCGATGCCTTCTGATTTATATGTTCCAAGTTAGAGCAGAGCGACTAAGAGATTTCACTTACGGTAACTATCTAAATTGATAATCTAATTTGTAATTCTTCTCTAATCTCGAGATTAGATCTCCATCATTGTTGAGACGTGAGAACGCTAACCAGGAAATGTGGTGTAATTAGAAATCTTAGAATGAGTAGTGGAACATCATTATCTATGTTCTCTGTTTTTCAAGATATTAGGATCATTGATAATATATATTTTTCATGTTGATCTCTTAGATTTTCACGTGGATAAGAGTACTTTTCATCTATTTGATAAATTTAATATGAAGTATAATTTTGTGGTCAAAGTATGCTTAAGAAGATCTTCCTTAAACAAGACAATCTTATCCATGTTTTTCTTTATGAACCTATTATCCTTGAATATATAAATATATATTTTGCATGTGTTGTTGATGTTCTTGAAATGGAGCAGTTCTGCCCTTATTAACAAGCAATTCCCCCATAAAGTTCATAATTCAGGAGCAAATTAGATC
>NW_025919447.1:0-32923 GCF_907164915.1 Impatiens glandulifera | reverse complement strand
TCAAAAATCAAGCATCAAGCATCAAGCATCAAGCATCAAGCATCAAGCATCAAACATCAAGCATCAAGCATCAAGCATCAAGCATCAAGCATCAAGCATCAAGCATCAAGCATCAATCATCAAGCATCAAGCATCAAGCATCAAGCATAAAACATCAAGCATTAATCATCAAGCATCAATCATCAAGCATCAAGCATCAAGCATCAAGCATAAAACATCAAGCATTAATCATCAACCATCAAGCATCAAAAATCAAGCATCAAGCATCAAGCATCAAGCATCAAGCATCAAGCATCAAGCATCAAACATCAAGCATCAAGCATCAAGCATCAAGCATCAAGCATCAAGAATCAAGAATCATGAATCAAGTATCAAGCATCAAGCATAAATAATCATGCATTAAGAATAAAGCATCAAACATCAAGCATCAATCATCAAGCATCAACCATCAAGCATTAAGCATCAATCATCAAGCATAAGGCATGAAGCATCAAGCATCAGGCAAGAAGCATCAAGCATCAAGCATCAAGCATCAAGCATCAAGCATCAAGCATCAAGCATCAAGCATCAAGCATCAAGCATCAAGCATCAAGCATCAAGCATCAAGAATCAAGAATCAAGAATCAAGTATCAAGTATCAAGAATCAAGCATCAAGCATCAAGCATCAAGTATCAAGTATCAAGCATCAAGCATCAAGCATCATGCATCAAGCATCAAGCATCAAAAATTAAGAATCAAGCATCAAGAATCAAGAATCAAGCATTAAAAATCAAGAATCAAGCATCAGGCATTAAGCATGAAGCATCAAGCACTAAGAATTAATCATCAAGTATAAAGCATCATGCATTAAGAATAAAGCATCAAACATCAAGCATAAAACATCTAGCATCAAGCATCAAGCATCAAGCATCAAGCATCAAGTATCAAACATCAAGCATCAAGCATTAAGCATGAAGCATCAAGCACTAAGAATTAATCGTTAAGCATAAATAATCATGCATTAAGAATAAAGCATCAAACATTAAGCATCAATCATCAAGCATCAACCATCAAGCATTAAGCATCAATCATCAAGCATAAGGCATCAAGCATAAGGCATCAGGCAATAAGCATCAAGCATTAAGCATCAAGCATCAAGAATCAAACATCAAGCATCAAGCATCAAGCATCAAGCATCAAGCATCAAGCATCAATCATCAAGCATCAAGCATCAAGCATCAAGCATCAAGCATCAAGCATCAAGCATCAAGCATCAAGCATCAAGCATCAAGCATCAAGCATCAAGAATCAAGAATCATGAATCAAGTATCAAGTATCAAGCATCAAGCATCAAGCATCAAGCATTAAGCATCAAGCATCAATCATCAAGCATCAAGCATCAAGCATCAAACATCAAGCATTAATCATCAACCATCAAGCATCAATCATCAAGCATCAAGCATCAAGCATCAAGCATCAAGCATCAAGCATCAAGCATCAAGCATAAGCATCAAGCATCAAGCATCAAGCATCAAGCATCAAGCATCAAGCATCAAGCATCAAGCATCAAGCATCAAGCATCAAGCATCAAGCATCAAGCATCAAGCATCAAGCATCAAGCATCAAGCATCAAGCATCAAGCATCAAGCATCAATCATCAAGCATCAAGCATCAAGCATCAATGATCAAGCATCAAGCATCAAGCATCAAGCATCAAGCATCAAGCATTAAGCATCAAGCATCAATCATCAAGCATCAAGCATCAAGCATCAAGCATCAAACATCAAGCATCAAGCATCAAGCATCAAGCATCAAGCATCAAGCATCAAGCATCAAGCATCAAGCATCAAGCATCAAGCATCAAGCATCAAGCATCAAGCATCAAGCATCAAGCATCAAGCATCAAACATCAAGCATCAAGCATCAAGCATCAAGCATCAAGCATCAAGCATCAAGCATCAAGCATCAAGCATCAAGCATCAAGCATCAAGCATCAAGCATCAAGCATCAAGCATCAAGCATCAAGCATCAAGAATCAAGCATCAAGCATCAAGCATCAAGCATCAAGCATCAAGCATCAAGCATCAAGCATCAAGCATCAAGCATCAAGCATCAAGCATCAAACATCAAGCATCAAGCATCAATCATCAAGCATCAAGCATCAAGCATCAAGCATCAAGCATCAAGCATCAAGCATAAATAATCATGCATTAAGAATAAAGCCTCAAACATCAAGCATCACTTATCAAGCATCAACCATCAAGCATTAAGCATCAATCATCAAGCATAAGGCATCAAGCATAAGGCATCAGGCAATAAGCATCAAGCATCAAGCATCAAGCATCAAACATCAAGCATCAAGCATCAAACATCAAGCATCAAGCATGAAGCATCAAGCATCAAGCATCAAGCATCAAGCATCAAACATCAAGCATTAATCATCAACCATCAAGCATCAAAAATCAAGCATCAAGCATCAAGCATCAAGCATCAAGCATCAAGCATCAAGCATCAAGAATCAAGAATCATGAATCAAGTATCAAGTATCAAGCATCAAGCATCAAGCATCAAGCATCAAGCATTAAGCATCAAGCATCAATCATCAAGCATCAAGCATCAAGCATCAAACATCAAGCATTAATCATCAACCATCAAGCATCAAGCATCAAGTATCAAGCATCAAGCATCAAGTATCAAGCATTAAGCATCAAGCATCAAGCATCAAGCATTAAGGAATAAGAATCAAGCATCAAGCATCAAGCATCAAGCATCAAGCATCAAGCATCAATCATCAAGCATCAAGCATCAAGCATCAAGCATCAAGCATCAAGCATCAAGCATCAAGAATCAAGAATCAAGAATCAAGTATCAAGTATCAAGCATCAAGCATCAAGCATCAAGCATCATGTATCAAGTATCAAGCATCAAGCATCAAGCATCAAGCATCAAGCATCAAGCATCAAAAATTAAGAATCAAGCATCAAGAATCAAGAATCAAGCATTAAAAATCAAGAATCAAGCATCAGGCATTAAGCATGAAGCATCAAGCACTAAGAATTAATCATCAAGTATAAAGCATCATGCATTAAGAATAAAGCATCAAACATCAAGCATAAAACATCTAGCATCAAGCATCAAGCATCAAGTATCAAACATTAAGCATCAAGCATTAAGCATGAAGCATCAAGCACTAAGAATTAATCGTTAAGCATAAATAATCATGCATTAAGAATAAAGCATCAAACATCAAGCATCAATCATCAAGCATCAACCATCACGCATTAAGTATCAATTATCAAGCATAAGGCATCAAGCATAAGGCATCAGGCAATAAGCATCAAGCATCAAGCATCAAGCATCAAGCATCAAGCATCAAGCATCAAGCATCAAGCATCAAGCATCAAGCATCAAGCATCAAGCATCAAGCATTAATCATCAAGCATCAAGCATCAAAAATCAAGCATCAAGCATCAAGCATCAAGCATCAAGCATCAAGCATCAAACATTAAGCATCAAGCATTAAGCATGAAGCATCAAGCACTAAGAATTAATCGTTAAGCATAAATAATCATGCATTAAGAATAAAGCATCAAACATCAAGCATCAATCATCAAGCATCAACCATCACGCATTAAGTATCAATTATCAAGCATAAGGCATCAAGCATAAGGCATCAGGCAATAAGCATCAAGCATCAAGCATCAAGCATCAAGCATCAAGCATCAAGCATCAAGCATCAAGCATCAAGCATCAAGCATTAATCATCAAGCATCAAGAATCAAGCATCATGCATCAAGCATCAAGCATCAAGCATCAAGCATTAAGCATCAAGCATCAAGCATTAAGCATCAAGCATCAAGCATCAAGCATCAAGCATCAAGCATTAAGCATCAAGCATCAAGCATTAAGCATCAAGCATCAAGCATCAAACATAAAACATCAAGCATTAATCATCAACCATTAAGCATCAAAAATCAAGCATCAAGCATCAAGCATCAAGCATCAAGCATCAAACATCAAGCATCAAGCATCATGCATCAAGCATCAAGCATCAAGCATCAAGCATCAAGAATCAAGAATCAAGAATCATGAATCAAGTATCAAGCATCAAGCATAAATAATCATGCATTAAGAATAAAGCATCAAACATCAAGCATCAATCATCAAGCATCAAGCATCAAGCATCAAGCATCAAGCATCAAGCATCAAGCATCAAGCATCAAGCATCAAGCATCAAGCATCAATTATCAAGCATCAAGCATCAAGCATCAAGCATCAAGCATCAATCATCAAGCATCAAGCATCAAGCATCAAGCATCAAGCATCAAGCATCAAGCATCAAGCATTAAGCATCAAGCATCAATCATCAAGCATCAAGCATCAAGCATCAAGCATAAAACATCAAGCATTAATCATCAACCATCAAGCATCAAAAATCAAGCATCAAGCATCAAGCATCAAGCATCAAGCATCAAGCATCAAACATCAAGCATCAAGCATCAAGCATCAAGCATCAAGCATCAAGCATCAAGCATCAAGCATCAAGCATCAATCATCAAGCATCAAGCATCAAGCATCAAGCATAAAACATCAAGCATTAATCATCAAGCATCAATCATCAAGCATCAAGCATCAAGCATCAAGCATAAAACATCAAGCATTAATCATCAACCATCAAGCATCAAAAATCAAGCATCAAGCATCAAGCATCAAGCATCAAGCATCAAGCATCAAACATCAAGCATCAAGCATCAAGCATCAAGCATCAAGCATCAAGAATCAAGAATCATGAATCAAGTATCAAGCATCAAGCATAAATAATCATGCATTAAGAATAAAGCATCAAACATCAAGCATCAATCATCAAGCATCAACCATCAAGCATTAAGCATCAATCATCAAGCATAAGGCATCAAGCATAAGGCATCAGGCAAGAAGCATCAAGCATCAAGCATCAAGCATCAAGCATCAAACATCAAGCATCAAGCATCAAGCATCAAGCATCAAGCATCAAGCATCAAGCATCAAGCATCAAGCATCAAGAATCAAGCATCAAGCATCAAGCATCAAACATCAAGCATTAATCATCAACCATCAAGCATCAAAAATCAAGCATCAAGCATCAAGCATCAAACATCAAGCATCAAGCATCAAGCATCAAGCATCAAGCATCAAGCATCAAGCATCAAGAATAATGAATCAAGTATCAAGCATCAAGCATCAAGCATCAAGCATCAAGCATCAAGCATTAAGCATCAAGCATCAAGCATCAAGCATCAAGCATCAAGCATCAAGCATCAAGCATCAAGCGTCAAGCATCAAACATCAAGCATTAATCATCAACCATCAAGCATCAAGTATCAAGCATCAAGCATCAAGCATCAAGTATCAAGCATTAAGCATCAAAAATCAAAAATCAAGAATCATGAATCAAGCATCAAGCATCAAGCATCAAGCATGAAGCATGAAGCATCAAGCATCAAGCATCAAGCATCAAGCATCAAGCATCAAGCATCAAGCATCAAGAATCAAGAATCAAGAATCAAGTATAAAGTATCAAGCATCAAGCATCAAGCATCAAGCATCAAGTATCAAGTATCAAGCATCAAGCATCAAGCATCAAGCATCAAGCATCAAGCATCAAGCATCAAGCATCAAAAATTAAGAATCAAGCATCAAGAATCAAGAATCAAGCATTAAAAATCAAGAATCAAGCATCAGGCATTAAGCATGAAGCATCAAGCACTAAGAATTAATCATCAAGCATAAAGCATCATGCATTAAGAATAAAGCATCAAGCATCAAGCATCAAACATCAAACATCAAGCATCAAGCATCAAGCATTAAGCATGAAGCATCAAGCACTAAGAATTAATCGTCAAGCATAAATAATCATGCATTAAGAATAAAGTATCAAACATCAAGCATCAATCAACAAGCATCAACCATCAAGCATTAAGCATCAATCATCAAGCATAAGGCATCAAGCATAAGGCATCAGGCAATAAGCATCAAGCATCAAGCATCAAGCATCAAGCATCAATCATCAAGCATCAAGCATCAAGCATCAAACATCAAACATCAAGCATCAAGCATCAAGCATCAAGCATCAAGCATCAAGCATTAATCATCAAGCATCAAGCATCAAGCATCAAGCATCAAGCATCAAGCATCAAGCATCAAGAATCAAGAATCATGAATCAATTATCAAGCATCAAGCATCAAGCATCAAGCATCAAGCATCAAGCATCAAGCATCAAACATCAAGCATCAAGCATCAAGAATCAAGAATCATGAATCAAGTATCAAGCATCAAGCATAAATAATCATGCATTAAGAATAAAGCATCAAACATAAAGCATCAATCATCAAGCATCAACCATCAAGCATTAAGCATCAATCATCAAGCATAAGGCATCAAGCATAAGGCATCAGGCAATAAGCATCAAGCATCAAGCATCAAGTATCAAGCATCAAGCATCAAGCATCAAGCATCAAACATCAAGCATCAAGCATCAAGCATCAAGCATCAAGCATCAATCATCAAGCATCAAGCATCAAGCATCAAGCATCAAGCATCAAGCATCAAGCATCAAGCATCAAGCATCAAGCATCAAGCATCAAGCATCAAGCATCAAGCATCAAGCATCAAGCATCAAGCATCAAGCATCAAGCATCAAGCATCAATCATCAAGCATCAAGCATCAAGCATCAAGCATAAAACATCAAGCATTAATCATCAAGCATCAATCATCAAGCATCAAGCATCAAGCATAAAACATCAAGCATTAATCATCAACCATCAAGCATCAAAAATCAAGCATCAAGCATCAAGCATCAAGCATCAAGCATCAAGCATCAAGCATCAAGCATCAAACATCAAGCATCAAGCATCAAGCATCAAGCATCAAGCATCAAGAATCAAGAATCATGAATCAAGTATCAAGCATCAAGCATAAATAATCATGCATTAAGAATAAAGCATCAAACATCAAGCATCAATCATCAAGCATCAACCATCAAGCATTAAGCATCAATCATCAAGCATAAGGCATCAAGCATAAGGCATCAGGCAAGAAGCATCAAGCATCAAGCATCAAGCATCAAGCATCAAACATCAAGCATCAAGCATCAAGCATCAAGCATCAAGCATCAAGCATCAAGCATCAAGCATCAAGAATCAAGCATCAAGCATCAAACATCAAGCATTAATCATCAACCATCAAGCATCAAAAATCAAGCATCAAGCATCAAGCATCAAGCATCAAGCATCAAGCATCAAGCATCAAGCATCAAGCATCAAGCATCAAGCATCAAGCATCAAGCATCAAGCATCAAGCATCAAGCATCAAGCATCAAGCATCAAGAATAAAGAATAAAGAATAAAGCATCAAGCATCAAGCATCAAGCATCAAGCATCAAGCATCAAGCATCAAGCATTAAGCATCAAGCATCAAGCATCAAGCATCAATCATCAAGCATCAAGCATCAAGCATCAAGCATCAAGCGTCAAGCATCAAACATCAAGCATTAATCATCAACCATCAAGCATCAAGTATCAAGCATCAAGCATCAAGCATCAAGTATCAAGCATTAAGCATCAAAAATCAAAAATCAAGAATCATGAATCAAGCATCAAGCATCAAGCATCAAGCATGAAGCATGAAGCATCAAGCATCAAGCATCAAGCATCAAGCATCAAGCATCAAGCATCAAGAATCAAGAATCAAGAATCAAGAATCAAGTATAAAGTATCAAGCATCAAGCATCAAGCATCAAGCATCAAGTATCAAGTATCAAGCATCAAGCATCAAGCATCAAGCATCAAGCATCAAGCATCAAGCATCAAGCATCAAGCATCAAAAATTAAGAATCAAGCATCAAGAATCAAGAATCAAGCATTAAAAATCAAGAATCAAGCATCAGGCATTAAGCATGAAGCATCAAGCACTAAGAATTAATCATCAAGTATAAAGCATCATGCATTAAGAATAAAGCATCAAACATCAAGCATAAAACATCTAGCATCAAGCATCAAGCATCAAGTATCAAACATCAAGCATCAAGCATTAAGCATGAAGCATCAAGCACTAAGAATTAATCGTTAAGCATAAATAATCGTGCATTAAGAATAAAGTATCAAACATCAAGCATCAATCAACAAGCATCAACCATCAAGCATTAAGCATCAATCATCAAGCATAAGGCATCAAGCATAAGGCATCAGGCAATAAGCATCAAGCATCAAGCATCAAGCATCAAGCATCAAGCATCAAGTATCAAGCATCAAGCATCAAGCATCAAGCATCAAACATCAAGCATCAAGCATCAAGCATCAAGCATCAATCATCAAGCATCAAGCATCAAGCATCAAGCATCAAGCATCAAGCATCAAGCATCAAGCATCAAGCATCAAGCATCAAGCATCAAGCATCAAGCATCAAGCATTAAGCATTAAGCATCAAGCATCAAGCATCAAGCATCAAGCATCAAGCATCAAGCATCAAGCATCAAGCATCAAGCATCAAGCATCAAGCATCAAGCATCAAGCATCAAGCATCAAGCATCAAGCATCAAGCATCAAGCATCAAGCATCAAGCATCAAGCATCAAGCATCAAGCATCAAGCATCAAGCATCAAGCATCAAACATCAAGTATCAATCATCAAGCATCAAGCATCAACATCAAGCATCAAGCATCAAGCATCAAGCAACAAGCATAAGGCATCAAGCATAAGGCATCAAGCATCAAGCATCAAGCATCAAGCATCAAGCATCAAGCATCAAGCATCAAGCATCAAGCATCAAGCATCAAGCATCAAGCATTAAGCATCAAGCATCAAGAATCATGAATCAAGCATCAAGCATCAAGCATCAAGAATCAAGAATCAAGAATCATGAATCAAGTATCAAGCATCAAGCATCAAGTATCAAGTATCAAGTATCAAGCATAAATATTCAACAAGCATGTTCAACTGCATTATCGAGTGTGATACTGCTAAAGAGGTATGGGACAGACTCACCCAACTGTGTGAGGGAAACGAGCAAACCAAGGAAAACAAGATCATTGCTTCCACTCAACAGTTTGACAGTTTCAAGATGCATCCTAGTGAAATAATGAACGAGTTCAACACCAGATTCAACCAGATTGTCTCCTCCTTATTTATCCTTGGCAAGACCTATATTAATAGGGATCTTGCTATTAAAGTCAGGCGTTCTCTTCCGAGGGAATGGGACATAAAGACGATGGCTATGAGGGAATCCAAAGATTTCAACAAGATCTCCCTCTTCGACTTGTTTGCTGACCTCAAGGCCTACGAGTTCGAGCTGAACTGTAGGATTGAAGAAGATCAATCCACATCCATTATCATAGCCAAAGCATTGGTGACTGTTGAAGACCCACCAGTAGCTTCTGATGTGAAGATGGCGGCGCAGAAACTGAGCAGCGATGCCATGTCTCTCTTCGTGAAGAAGTTTGGCGACTTCATGAAGAAGAGCAACTCTAACTCAAGCTCTTCAAATTCTAATGATAATAAGAAATCTAAGGATAATATTAAATGTTATAATTGTGGCATTGCACGTCATTACCAATCAGAATATCGTAAGCCTAAGCGTGAAGATAAGAAGGATGATGAAAAGGAGCTGAAGACTCTTATGGCATGAGATAGAAAGAACAGACGAAGCATCTGTTACTCTTACTTCTCATCTAGTGATAGTAATTACAAAGAAGTGGCTTGCTTCATGGAAAACGAAGATGAAGAAGAGACTCGGGAAACTGAGGTATTTGACTTTCTTCTGAAAAGTTTTCAAAGGAACAACTGGTAGCTGCACTAGATGACATGGTCATAGATTACAGAAAGATAGCAGAATCCTTAAATAAAACAAAATCATCACCTGAAGTGTCCCAACTAGTTTTACCTCAAAGTTTTAAATCAAATGTTTTTGAAAAGAAATTTGTAGAGATCTCATCTGAGAATGAGATGCTCAAATAACAGATTCAAACTATTTCTGCTGAAAACAAGAGGTTAAACTACGTTGTCAGTGCATAAACAAAGTCTAGAGAAGCTGTCAAATATCAGATCAGCATGTTAAAACCTGTTGGATCTAGATCTGGTCTAGGATTTGATGGCAATGACCCAAACCTGTCGTGCAAAAAGTCAAGCTCATTGAATAACAAGCTTAAGCAAATAAGCTTTGTTAAAGGAAGTTTGACTAATATTGAATCTGATCCCATTCATGAAGAAGTAGCTTTCAAGAATGAAATAATTTATGTTCCACCGACTGTTAGCTGGCTAAAAAATAAGTTAGACATAGCTAACAGGTCTGGCAACCTAAAACCTGACTCAAAGTCAAAGAGTTTTAAAAGAAAGTGTTCTTCAAAAACTAAGGAATTAGTGGCTAGCAGGAAGTTGTCTCCCAAGTCAAAATCATACGCATTAATCACAACTCAAAATGGGAAATCTATCAAAATATCTTAAATATGGATTCCTAAGAGACTAATTGATCGAGGACCCAATTGAAGATGGGTACCAGAGTTTGTAAATAGTTTCTTATGTAGGTGATGCAGGAGGGCTGTAGGAAGGAATCAAGGAGAATACTCTTTTGAGTATACATCTTAGAAGATTAACAATGGCACCTACCATTTCAGATGATTAATTATTTTCTTTTGTTTTGTATTAAAAATACTTTTGGTCCTAAGGACCTCACAAACATTTGTTTATTCATTTTGTATGTGCACAAAATGAGAAAGAGAGGGAGAAATTATTTTGACAATAAAGAGACGAAAAGCATTAATCAGTCTATTAGACGAGGTCGTCTAAAAGAAGAAGGCATGCACTTAGACGGATTTTTGCTCACAATATATGCATCTAAGTCTATATGTTTTGGTTTAAAACTTGCACGGTTAGACATACACGTCTAATAGAGGTTAGACGTTTTTACGTCAAGAGCAAGTGGATGCTCACGTCTAATACGTGTTGTTCATACGTAATTAGACGTACACGTCTAATAGACATTAGACGTATATGTATGGCACGTAATTAGACGCTTGCGTTTAATAGACCCATGCGTCTAATAGACGTTTAGTTTTCATAGATGGGTGAAGTAAGAAAAACGTCTAACTACGTGTGTATTAGACTGATAAAGGACAGTTGTCCCACGTGAGAAGTTATCTAAATTTCCCGCTCAAACATAAAAACAGTCATCTCTAAATAACCTGAAGACATGTGTCTTTCAATGTTAAGAGAGAGTGACTAATATACCCTCATTATAATGATGACTTTTTAGAAAGGACGTCTAAAAATTAATTGATGTACCATACCCCTAGGAAAAACGACGGTTATCCTAAATGACTTTTGGCATCCTATATAAGTATAGTTTTGCATGAGATTGAAAAACATTTCTTCTCTTAAGATTTCTAAGAACCCTAGATTTTTCTGAATTTTATCTCTCAAAAGCTCTCGTTCTTTGTGTGTCCGATCAGCATGAGGTGGTCGAAATATTCAGATTCCTTGAGTATTACGGTCTGGGAAAGTATCTGGGAGGGTCTTTCATCTTCCACAGAAGGAAGTGAGGGAGTTTTTCAAGTCTGCAACAATGGTGGATGATTCTATTGTAGCAACTGTAAATGGAACAGGAATTTCCTTCAACGAGGCTGTATATGCGGAGTTCTTTGAACTTTCATCAGAAGGGCATACGTTCAACTGACATCTGTCAGCGACGGTGACAGAGGAAATGAAGACGATCTTTTCTGTCGACGGTTCGGCGATTCGACTTAATGGGAGTAAGAAGGCTCTCAAACCACAGTTCATTTTGCTGAATGATGTGGTGGCGAAAGCGCTTCAGGGAAAGGCAGAGTCTTTCAATCTCTATAGTCAAGATCGGTTTGACTATATGTTTGCCATCTCGAAGGGGATTCAGGTCAATTGGGCCTTAACGTTGTTATAGAACCTTTACTTTTCAATTAACCAAGAGAACAAGGAGAGCAAAAACTTTGTTGCTCAAATAAGTCGATTATTAGAGCATTTGGGGTTCCCGATGGAGGATTCTGAATCTATCGATCCGACCAGGGTGTACACTGTCTTCATAGTCGCAAACACCCTAGTCAAAATGAAGAACAACAAAGAGCTTTAAGTCAACAGACAACAGAAAGGTTTGTTACCCGATCAAAGCATCTAGTGGCTTTTATCCTGTCTACAGGAGCCAAACGAACCAAGACGATGAACGAGTCTAAGGCTAGCTCTACCAGCCTTCAGAGCTCATCGAAGAAGGATTCTGGAATTGTTGATTCCAGAGTTAGGCAAGGTCCAGTCGAACTTGCCACTATTCCCATGTCTCCCCTGTCTCTAGCTGTTAGTCAGTTGCGGAGACCATCAAGGTCATCTGTTTCTAAAGGTGAAAATTCAAAGGCGCCTCATGCGTCTAAATCGATGAAAGCGTTGTTAGGATCTAGGTCGCGGCTGGCGGACCGGGGTCCAGCCGGTTAGTACTTTCACTCAACGGTTGGCGCTAATCCGGTTAAAGATTAACACTGGGTTTCAATACTACACAAACTGTCACTAACCCTTGAACCAAGTTCAAGTGCAGAAGTGGTTTGTTTCAGGTTGAAGAAACACACACGGGATGAATAGAGATAGGTTTTGGATAAAGTCGGTTTGGAGATTAGGAGGTCGGTTTGAGGTTTAGTAAATCGGTTAAAGTGATGTAAATCGGTTAGAGAGGTATGAGTCGGTTAGAGAGTAGAACCGACAGAAAGTAAAGGACAAGACAGGTTTTTATGGATGTTTAGAGATAAAACTCCTACGTCACCCCTTCTTCTCGAAACCGCAAGAAGGATATTCACTAAGAAATACACAAACACAATACCCGATCGATTCTTATTTACTAATCGATAATCACTCTTACAATTCTCACAGAAATTGTAATCACACTTCAAATGCACACTTAAGCTTTTTAATCTTCTAGAGAGATAAATGTAACTTTTAACTTTGGTTGTTATAACTACTAGGACTGCTTTTACTCCTCTTCAACTCCTTCTTTTATAGATGAAATGTGCCAACGGTCACATTTCTTCAACGGATACCTTCAGGGTAATCCTTGAATCTGATTGGTTGAGCAGAGGTTCAGCATTGCATTAATTGCGGTTTGAGCTTCCAAGGCATAGGTCAAACCGGCTAGGTTTGTCTTCTACTTAATATAGTAATTGTCGGTTGGAGAGTTGCATGCACTTGGAAGGTTGCGCCTCTGACTTATCCTAGAATTGAAAGATCTCTTCAGGAAATCTTCTGCAGCCTGCAGAGTATCATCGGACTTGTATGGATATAGCAATGTTACATTTTGTTCCTTTGGTATCATCTTCTGCAGATACTCAAAGTGTTCGTTTGCACCAATTTGTAGATTGTACTTAGTTTGATAATCTTGGCTTCTTTCTCTAAGTAGTTTCTTCATCGGTTCTCCAGTTGGATGCATTTCAGTTTAGGATGTCTACCGGTTGTTTATAGCTTCAGGTTAACCGGATGGCTTCCGGTTTCAGATACATCCTTTGCTTCTTCTAACCGGTCTTGACTACTTGATCGGTCAGATTCTTGACCGGTCAGATTTTTGACCGTTCGTGGTTCTTGACCGTTCCTACACGAGAATTTGTTTTTGTTAAGTTCTTATTTTAACCGGTCTAATTTATCTAGCAAGCGTCATCGAAGATAACCTCTTCCCAATCACTGGACGATGTGCCTAAATTTAATGTTCCTGAGATGGAACAAGAAAAATCCGATTTTATTCCTGTTAAGGAATATGTTGTCGGGCCAACTGTTGAGCCAGTTGGTCCATCTTCTGAAATTCTTGACAGAATTGCGTCTCTTGTTCAACAACCTGATATTGTAGCCGCGGGTGCTACTGAACGTGCTGAACTAGAGCAGGGAGTTGTTCTCATTTCATCTACTGATAGTAAACCTGAGAAGGCAATGTCTATGTTATTAAAACTACCTCACGTTCCAAACATTGTCCCAACAAAGTCTCTGGTGAGTGGAAAGATTGTTCCAGCCGAACCCGCACCAGGACTTTTTGTAAAATCGTTGACTTCTCATGAAATCATGCGTTTTGCAAGACAATCCGTTGGAATTGTCTTTGGAGAAGCACGACCCTTTCCAATGCCCATCGAAGTGATTGGAAAAGGGAAGGATATTGTTTCAAATGTTGATGAAGAAGCTTCAGAGGTAACGTGTATTGTTTACCTCATGATGGATCAGGCCAAAGCTGATGCTGCTGAGAAGATAGAGATCTTTGATACCTGGGTACTGAAAAAAATGTCTATCAAGTAAACCGGAGTTATCAAAGGTAAAGGGATAACCAGTCAATGGATGCAGCTAGTCAAAAATGTGAAAAGGGTCTTGAAGTGGGCTAAGACTTCTGAAGTATATGAAGCCCTTAAGAGAAAAGATCTGGTGGAAGAAAACTTGAGAGGAAGAGATCTCTTTCCTATTCTCGAGGCCAGAAAGGCCAACTTCAATCCCATTGAAAGAGGTGCTGAAGCGGAAGCAAAAGCTTTGAAGAGATTGGACGAGATCATGGAGGATTATGTTTCAGTGGTTACTTGATACGTTGAAGGAGCAAGTTGCTCAGGAGCTAGCCCTTTCGGTAGTTCCTCAGACGAAGATAAACAAATGGACTTATCTGATGATGTTGCTGCAGATAAAGATGAGCAAGTTGCTGCTCATCTAATTGAACTTGGAAGTTTTTCTGCAGAAGAAAATCGTTTGACAGCTGAACCTATTTAGTCGAACCCATCTAGAGAAGAAGAAGAAATTATTCAAGAGCCTGTTCAAACTCTTGAAAATGATGCTGATCAAGAGCCTGTTCAAGCTCTTATATCGAAAAAATAGAAGTTATTGAAGAGCCTGTTCATGATCTTGTAACTCAAGAAGAAGAAGTGGTAAAATCCCCTCCTGTCAGAATAGAGGGATCTCAAGAAAAAGAGGCTGAAGTCAGTCAGTCTGAGGTTGTCAGATCAGAGGGGGAACTCTCAAAAGATAAAGAAGCTGAGAGTAGTTCCTCATCTGAGGGGGAACAAGACAAAAATGCTCAAACTTTCAAGCCTCTATCATTTCCCAATATCAATGCTGCTAATGTTTATGAGAACATTCTTAATCCTTATCACAGTTCAGAGAACTTGCTCAAAAGAATTAACAGGTAAGAGAAGGAGTTGGAAGGAGAAGATCAAGATAAATCTGAGAAAGATGAACCTGAGCAGTCCATGCAAGTTCATACCAACTTCAGTCCAATTCAGACCATTGAAGCAGATTCGCAAGATAACTCATCCAATGAAGGATCTGTTGGTGTTCCTTGCCATTGCGGGCGGGTTTTAAATTCTGGGTAAACGGGTCAGGGTTTTCTTTTATGAAAACGGGTTAGAGTATAAATACTTTTTTTTTGGTATTTTTCTCATAACAGAGCAAATAGAGAGAGAGTGAATTACAGATCTAGGGTTTTCTGGTTTCCTTCTTCTTCTTGTTCTTTGGCTGATCCAGAGTGAGAGATTGTGGGAGCTCTATATTGTGGAGTAGTCCAATCATTCCTAGTGTAATCACTTCTTTCATTTGAGAGCAGGGCATGTAAGTTTCTACTATTGACATTTGTTTGATTTAGTGAAACTTATCCCTCCCGTGGACGTAGGTCGATTTTGACCGAACCACGTATATTGTGTTGTCGTTTATTGCTTTATGCTATTTCAGTTCTTGGTAATCTGTTTATCGTCATAGACGATTTGGAATCTGATTTGCTATAGGTTTTGATTTCTAAGAAGATCCATAGTTTTACTGTTGCAAAACTCAACAGTGGTATCAGGGCAGTATTAATTGGTTATCTGTTTTAACATCGGAGCAGAGTGCTCTGCTGGTTATTTGGCGAAATTCATAGAAGAAATCAACTGGTTTCTTTGCTGGTGTTTTTGTCAGTTGTTAACGCAGTAATAATGGGGAAATCTAGACCTGATATGGTGAGTCTGAATGGTACAAACTACAGGCAATGGAAACTGATGATCAGTGATCTGTTAGTTTCAGATGATTTGAATGAAGCAATTGAAAATGAGGGTGTTAGACCTGAGACTACAAAAGAGGCTGATTGGAAAAAGATAGATAGAAAGGCCTGCAACTTTATTCGTTCCTGGGTTGGTGTAAATGTTGTGCACCATGTTGAGAATGAGACTACAACGTATGGTGTGTGGAGCAAACTTGAAGCTCTCTATGCTGGGAGGTCAGTAGGGAATAAAGCAGCACTGGTACGAAGGCTGGTGAATCTGAAGTACATTGATAATAAATCAATTGCTGAGCACTTGAATGAATTTCAAAATATTTTGAATCAGCTGAGTAGTATGAAGATAAACTTTGATGATGAGGTGCAAGCACTTTTAGTCCTTGGATCTTTGCCTGCAAGTTGGGAGACACTTATTATCACTCTCAGCAACTCAGCACTAAATGGTAAAGTCAACATGACATTTGTCACCAGTTCCTTACTTGATGAGGAGAATCGAAAGGGGGATAAACCCTCTAAGTCTGATATGTTGGTCGCTGATAGAGGAAGATCACAAGATAATAGAAGTGGTTTGAGCAGGGGAAAGTCTAGAAGCAAGTCTAGAGCTCCAAAGAAGGATGGTGCTTGCCATTACTGTGGCAAAATGGGTCACTGGAAAAATGAGTGCTGGAAATTTAAAAATGATAAAGCGAAGGGTACAGTGAAACCCAGAGAAAAGAAAGAACAGAGTGCAGATACATCTGCTTATGCTTCAGATGATGAACTGACATATGCTTTTAACTGTCAAGACTCCTGTCTTAGCACATCTTTAAATGAAACATCATAGATTGTTGACACAGGTGCCTCATTCCATATAACTCCACACAAAGGTTAATTCCAGTTCTACAAAGCTGGTGATTATGGTGAGGTTCGCATGGGTAACAGTGGTGTGTCCAAGATAGTTGGTCTGGGTGATGTTAGAATTGAGACAAACATGGGCTGCTTCCTGACATTGAGAGATGTAAGACATGTTCCTGATTTGAGAATGAATTTGATTTCAGCAGGTAAGCTCGATGATGGAGGATACCATAATGTTTTCAGTGGTGGAGCATGGAAGCTAAGCAAGGGTTCATTGGTTATTGCACGAGGTAAGAAATGTTGTTCCTTATATAAGACAAATTTGAAAATTGTCTATGATGCGGCATATTCTGTTTTAATGGAGTCATCCTCTGAGTTGTGGCACAAGAGATTAGGTCACATTAGTGAAAAGGGGCTGAATGTTTTGATCAAGAGGAATGAGTTGCTGAATCTCAAGGATGCTCATCTTGAAAATTATGAGCATTGCTTGAAGGGTAAGCAGAACAGAGTCTCCTTCAGTAAGTCAAAAGTTGAACTGAAAAAGAATGTCCTTGAATTGGTCCATACAGATGTTTGTGGTCCTATGAAGATTAAATCCATAGGCGGTGCTTCCTATTTTGTAACCTTCATAGACGATGCATCTAAGAAGGTTTGGGCTTATGCTATAAAGTCCAAGGATGAGGTTGCAGCAAGGTTTGAGGTCTTTCACAAGCTGGTTGAAAGATAGACAGGAAGAAAACTGATGAGGGTGCGGTCAGATAATGGGGGAGAGTACATAGGCTCATTTGATGATTATTGCAAAGAGCAGGGTATTCGACATGAACAGACTGTGCCCAAGACTCCACAACAAAATGGTGTGGTAGAGAGGATGAACAGAACAATGTTCGAACGGATGAGGAGTATGCTCTCCCATGCCAGGTTGGCTAAGCATTTCAGGGCTGAAGCCATGAGCACTACAGTGTATGTGATCAACCGTTCTCCCTCCAAGCCATTGAATAATAAGTGTGCAGAAAGCGTCTGGTCAGGTAAAGATGTTAATTATGACTATTTACGTGTTTTTGGTTGTAGAGCTTTTGTGCATGTTCCAAAAGATGAGAGGTCTAAGCTAGATGAAAAAACCAGACAATGCATATTTTTGGGGTATGGTGATGAAAAGTGGGGATACAGGTGTTATGATCCAGTTTCTAAGAAGGTTTTGAGAAGCCGGGATGTGGTATTCCTTGAAGATCAGACTATTGAGAATTTTGAAGATGGTGAAAAGCTTGATGCATACATACGTGACCTTTCTGGTCTTGAGTTGTCTCATGATGTTAAGGAGACAAGGCCACATGTAGCTTCAGACTCAGATAGTGATGATGATGTTCCTCATGGTCAAGCTGTAGGCCATGGAAATGATACTAATACTGAAACTGATCTTGGTGATAATGTTGAGGTTGATTTTGAAGTTCAACAAGAAGATGGAAATCAACAGAATCAACAAACAGAGGTACTTCAGAGGTCTACTAGGGAGAAAATATCAAGTTCTAAGTATCCTGCTACAGAGTATGTTCTTCTAACTGATTGTGGGGAGCCTATATGCTATAAGGAGGCTCTTGAGGATGCTCATAAGAAAGAATGGCTAGCTGCCATGGATGAAGAGATGAATTTATTGGTGAAAAATGGCACATATGATCTATTTGAAAGACCAGAGAACAGAAAAGTATTACAAAATAAATGGGTGTACAAGATCAAGCAAGAAGGTGATGATAGCAAGACAAGATACAAGGCTAGGCTGGTTGTCAAAGGTTTTGGCCAAAGGCATGGAATCGATTATGATGAGATTTTCTCACCGGGAGTGATGATGACTTCTATCCGGGTGGTGTTAAGTCTAGCTGCTTGTATGGATCTTGAGGTTGAACAACTTGATGTCAAGACTGCATTTCTCCATGGTGATTTGGATGAAGATGTTTATATGGAGCAACCTGAAGGTTATAATAAGAAAGGTGAGGAAAGCAAGGTGTGCAAACTTGTAAAAATTCTGTACGGTTTGAAGCAAGCACTAAGGCAGTGGTATCATAAGTTTGAGTCGTTCATGACCATCCATGGGTACATGAAGACGTCTACAGATCACTGTGTCTTTGTGCAAAAGTTTGCTTCTAATGATTTTATTATACTTCTCCTATATGTTGATGACAAGCTGATTGTTGCGAGAGACAAGCTCAAGATTGCCAAGTTGAAAAAGGATTTGGCTAAGTCTTTTGAGATGAAAGACTTGGGTCAACCAAGACAAATTCTTGGAATGCAGGTCATTCGTGATCTGGTGAAGAAAAGGCTATGGTTATCTCAAGAGAGATATATTCAGAAGATTCTAAAACGATTCTGTATGGACAAGGCAAAGCCAGTTGCTTGTCCATTGGCTACACACTTGAAAAAAAACAAGACAATGTCTCCCAAGGATGAAGAGAAAAGACAAGAAATGTGCAGTGTTCTATATACTTCAGCAATATGCAGTCTGATGCATGCAATGGTCTGTACAAGACCGGATATAGCTCATGCGGTTGGAGTACTTAGTCGTTTTCTTTCAAATCCTCGTAAGACACACTGGGAAGCGATTAAGTGGCTAATGAGATATCTTCGAGGGACCTCCAAATACGCTTTGTGTTATGTTACTGGAAAGTCACATGTTGAAGGGTTTTCTGATTCAGATATGAGTGGTGATATTGATACAATGAGATCAACTTCAGGGTATTTGTTTACTTTTGGAGGATGAGCTGTATCATGGAAGTCTCGTCTACAGAAATGTGTTTCTTTGTCTACTATAGAAGCTGAATATATTGTCATTACTGAATATTGTAAAGAAATGAGATGAATGAAAGAATTGTTGAAAGAAATTGGCATTGCACAAGACAGGTTTGTGGTGTTTAGTGACTCACAGAGTGCTATACATGTAAGCAAGAATCCAAGTTTCCCTTCACGTTCAAAACACATCCAAAGAAGGTACCATTGGATCCGTGAAGTGCTCGAGAAGAAGGAGTTATACTTGGAGAAAGTGCACACAGATGAGAACGGGTCATATATGATGACAAAGGGCTTGCCAAGAGGAAAGCATGAGATATGTTGTGCCAAAGACGGAATGGTTCTTGCAGAAGCGTCACGATGATGAATGTTTATAGCAACATTCTCCCATGGCTCGGAAGGGGGAGAATTGTTGGTGTTCCTTGCCATTGCGGGCGGGTTTTAAATCCCGGGTAAACGGGTTAGAGTTTTCTTTTATGAAAACGGGTTAGAGTATAAATACTTTTTTTTGGGTATTTTTCTCATAACAGAGCAAATAGAGAGAGAGTGAATTACAGATCTAGGGTTTTCTAGTTTCCTTCTTCTTCTTATTCTTTGGCTGATCTAGAGTGAGAGATTGTGGGAGCTTTTGATTATGGAGTAGTCCAATCATTCCTAGTGTAATCACTTCTTTCATTTGAGAGAAGGGCATGTAAGTTTCTACTATTGACATTTGTTTGATTTAGTGAAACTTATCCCTCCCGTGGACGTAGGTCGATTTTGACCGAACCACGTATATTGTGTTGTCGTTTATTGCTTTATGCTATTTCAGTTCTTGGTAATCTGTTTATCGTCATAGACGATTTGGAATCTGATTTGCTACAGGTTTTGATTTCTAAGAAGATCCATAGTTTTGCTGTTGAAAACCCAACAGGATCTTCAGCTGACGGTACAAGGCTCATGAAGTCGATGTCAACATTGTTGTCAACGCTCCAGAACAATGTGGCAATGATGCAATATAACATGACGAAAATTATGAAGGCCCAGAAGGAAGAAAAGAAGAATCTTGCTGATCTTGTTAAAAACCATAATGAGTTGGAGCTAACATTGAAGAAAAAGACGTACGCGGTTGAAGTTTCCAATACGAATTTTGGAAGGTTAGAAAAGAAACTCTTCAGTCGACAATCTGAAGGGATGAGCTTTGAAAGACAGATCAATCTTGATAATCAAAGAGAGGTTATAGAAGCAATGGGCTTGATTCAAAATTCGCTTGTTGAAATTCAAGGCAGTATAAGAAGAACAGATGCTGAAAGACTAGAGTATATTGACTCCATTGCAAGGAAATTTCAAGCTGAAGAGAATGCGAAAGCTGATGCTGAGAAAGAACAAAATACCATCACTCAGGGCAATGCTTTTAGAGAAAGAAGAGGTGACGGTGTAGCAACTGACACCAAATCTAAGAGAATGCCAAAAAATGATGAAAACCCAAGGCCAACTAAAAGTGGCGGAGGACGAAGCGGCGGTGATCGTGGAGGCCGAAGCAGCAGTGATCGCGGAGGTCGTAATACTGGTGATCGCGGAGGTCGTAGTGGTAGTGTTCAAGGAGGCAGAAGTACTGGAAGCGATCGTGGTGGGCGAACTGGTGGAAGTAGTCGTGGTGGACGCGGTCTTCCTCTGTTCCAAAACCTGCTAACTGGTGAAGGGATGAGTGTTGAAGGATTCACCTATCCAATTGATCCTCGAGTGAAAAGAGAAGATCAATAATCTCTCCTCCTTAAACTATTCTTATGTTAGTTTATGATTTTGCTTTCTAAAACATGATTTCTGAATATTGGTGGTTTAAAAAGATTATATGTAAGATGGATAAACAAGTTTTACTTCTTAATTATATGATGAATGTTTAATTTGTTATCTATGCAAAGGTTTTAACATCATCATCAAAAAGGGGGAAATTGTTTGGTCAAATTATTTTGACTAAGTGTCAAAGTAGTTTGACTATTGGAATTTTGATTATGAATGTATAATTAAAACTCAATCTATGCGTCTAATTGTTTTTTGGTGCAGGTGTATCAAAAACAGGTTATATTAGACTTGGTCTTAATGAGATTCATTAGACGGATTTGGCATTAGATGCGCAGAGTTAGACGTGCAGTCTAATTAGCTGAGTTAGACGTACCGTCTAACTTATGAAAGTTAGACGTGCAGTCTAACTAGCGGAGTTAGACGTGAAGTCTAACTAGCGGAGTTAGACGTGCAGTCTAACTAGCGGAGTTAGGCGTGCAGTTTAACTAGCTGAGTTAGACGTGTAGTTTAACTAGCGGAGTAAATATTATTATTATTAATTAATTGTATATTTATTTAGTAAATATTTTAGTAATGTTTTAAAATAAAATAAATTATAAATAGAATTTTGTATAAATAAAAAGTTTTGTATAATTTTTTTTATTTAAAATTATAATTAATTTTAACAATTATAAACACAAAATATATAAAAATTAACATTATTAATTTTATTACAAAATTCACAATTTCAAAATATTTTATCATAAATGAATTAATATTAAAGGTTTATTCTATCCAAAATAAATAAGCAATTATAATAATTTTATTGAAAACATTTTAATTCATATAAAATTTTAATTATAATATATTTTATTTTGAATAATTACTAAAATATTACTAAATAAATAGTAAATAATTATAATTTTATTATACATTTTGAAGTAATAATTTTATTTTAAAATTTGATAATATAATTAATAATTTTAATATATAATATATTATTAAAATATGTAATCATTTTTTAATATTATAAACTTAATCAAATAAATTTGACACATTATTTATACAATTAGTTTTCAAATATAAAAACAAAAGTAAATAACAATATTAATAATAAATTAAATGTATTAATCATAAATAATATTTAAAAGTAAAATTATTGTATCAGAATATCTGATTCTAAATTATTATTATTAAATAATTGTATATTTATTTAGTAAATATTATAGTAATGTTTAAAAATAAAATAAATTAAAAATAGAATTTTGTATAAATAAAAAGTTTTGTATAATTGTTTTATTTAAAATTATAATTAATTTTAACAATTATAAACATAAAATATATAAAAATTAACAATATTAATTTTATTACATAATTCACAATTTCAAAATATTTTATTTTAAATGAATTAATTTTAAATTTAGTGTGAATATGTTGTATAGTATGATTTTGTTTAAGAGCTGATAATGAAAAATAAGACTATTATGAAATAATATTAATATCTTTTAATTATATATTAAATGTTTAATTAATTTATTTATCAAATAATATATGTTGAATTATAAAATATATAATATTAAAATAAATTTATAATAATTGAAAAAATATTAATTTCAATATTATTATTTTAAATATTATTGTTGTTATTCAAAATATTAGAGCTTATATTATAGTAAAATAATGTATTGTTTTTTATAGTGAATCATTATCCAATTATAAATATTATAAAAATATTATTCCTATATATATATAATTATAATATTAGAAATAATATTAGAAAAAAATATTTTTTTTTTATTTTATTATAAATATTTATATATTATCTATAATATATTAGTTAATATAAAAAATAATACACATATTAATAATTATTCTTTTATTGTTACATATATAATATATTAATTTGTATTATTAATTGTTATTTTTAAATATAATTTATTTTAATTTCATTTATGTTTACAATTGTGTTTAATATTATATATTTTTAGAAATGTACTTAACAATGTTAATTAATAAATTTAAACAAAAAATATTAAAAACCTTTTTATATAACATAATTTATTAATAATATAGAATAAAATAAATTTATATTTTTATTATTATAATTTTGTTTATTTAATTATTTGAACTCTTAATTCAAAATATATAACATTTTCAAAATTAAATAAAATTATTATAAAAAATGATTAACAATTCTATATGAGTAATAATTTAAAAGTAACAAAAATAAATAAAACAATTAATGTTAATTTTAAATATATTTTTCATTTCTGAATAATTTACAATTAAAAATTATTTAATTAATTTTTTTTATCTAAGAAGAACATTTATGAAAAAAATAATGTAATAATATTTAAAACAGTGAGATTAGAAAAATAAACATTCAAAATATTATTAATCCTAAATAATATTTTAAATTACTGTATATTTTTCATATTTATTTAATAGATTTGTACAATAAAAAATAAAAATTATTGAAAGATATGTTATTAGGATATTAACAAGTAAATATATATGATAAATACATTATTTTGTATATTTTATTTTATAAACTTAATATATTTAAAATATTTTCCTTAATTATTTACTAAATAAAGGTTTATTCTATCCAAAATAAATAAGCAATTATAATAATTTTATAGAAAACATTTTAATTCATATAAAATTTTAATTCTAATATATTTTATTTTGAATAATTACTAAAATATTACTAAATAAATAGTAAATAATTATAATTTTATTATACATTTTGAAATAATAATTTTATTTTAAAATTTGATAATATGATTAATAATTTTAATATATAATATATTATTAAAATATGTTATCATTTTTTAATATTATAAACTTAATCAAATAAATTTGACACATTATTTATACAATTAGTTTTCAAATATAAAAAAAAAGTAAATAACAAAATTAATAATAAATTATATGTATTAATCATAAATAATATTTAAAAGTAAAATTATTGTATCAGAATATCTGATTCTAAATTATTATTATTAATTAATTGTATATTTATTTAGTAAATATTTTAGTAATGTTTCAAAGTAAAATATATTATAAATAGAATTTTGTATAAATAAAAAGTTTTGTATAATTTTTTTATTTAAAATTATAATTAATTTTAACAATTATAAACATAAAATATATAAAATATATAAAAATTAACATTATTAATTTTATTACATAATTCAAAATTTCAAAATAATTTATCTTAAATGAATTAATATTAAATTTTGTGTGAAAATGTTGTATAGTATGATTTCGTTTAAGAGTTGATAATGAAAAATAATACTATTATGAAATAATATTAATATCTTTTAATTATATATTAAATGTTTAATAAATTTATTTATCAAATAATATATATATAATTATAAAATATATAATATTCAAATAAATTAATAATAATTGAAAAAATATTAATTTCAATATTATTATTTTAAATATTATTGTTGTTATTCAAAAGATTAGAGCTTTTAAAATAATGTATTGTTTTTTTATAAAGAATCATTATCTAATTATAAATATTATAAAAATATTTTTCCTATATATATATAATTATAATATTGAAAAGAATTTAAAAAATATAAATAATATTAGAAAAAAATAATTAATTTTATTTTATTATAAATATTTATATATTATCTATAATATATTAGTTAATATAAGAAATAATACATATATTAATAATATTTAAATAATTATTCTTTTATTGTTACATATATAATATATTAATTTGTATTATTAATTGTTATTTTTAAATATAATTTATTTTAATTTCATTTATGTTTACAATTGTGTTTAATATTATATATTTTTAGAAATGTACTTAAGAATGTTAATTAATAAATTTAAATAAAAAATATTAACAATTTTTTTATATAACATAATTTATTAATAATATAGAATAAAATAAATTTATTTTTTTAATATTATAATTTTGTTTAATTAATTATTTGAACTCTTAATACAAAATATATAACATTTTCAAAATAAATAAAATTATTATTAAAAATGATTAACAATTCTATATGAGTAATAATTTAAAAGTAACAAAAATAAATAAAACAATTAATGTTAATTTTAAATATATTTTTCATTTCTGAAAAATTTACAATTAAAAATTATTTAAATAATTTTTTTATCTAAGAAGAACATTATGACACAAATAATTTAATAATATTTAAAATGGTAAGATTAAAAAAATAAACATTCAAAATATTATTAATCCTAAATAATATTTAATTTTGTGTATGTATATTTCTCATATTTATTTAATAGATTTGTACAATAAAATATAAAAATTATTGAAAGATATGTTATTAGGATATTAACAAGTTAATATATATATGATAAATACATTATTTTGTATATTTTATTTTATAAACTAAATATATTTACAATATTTTTTTAATTATTTACTAAATAAAGGTTTATTCTATTTAAAATAAAACATTTTAATTATAATAATTAAATTGAAAACATTTTAATTCATATAAAATTTTATTTCTAATATATTTTATATTGAATAATTACTAAAATATTACTAAATAAATTATAAATAATTATAATTTTATTATACATTTTGAAATAATAAATTTATTTTAAAATTTGATAACATGATTAATAATTTTAATATATAATATATTATTAAAATATGTAATCATTTTTTTATATTATAAACTCAATCAAATAAATTTCACACATTATTTTATACAATTAGTTTTCAAATATAAAAACAAAAGTAAATAACAATGTTAATAATAAATTATATGTATTAATCATAAAAAATATTTAAAAATAAAATTATTGTATCAAAATATTAGATTCTAAATTATTATTATTAATTAATTGTATATTTATTTAATAAATATTTTAGTAATGTTTCAAAACAAAATAAATTATAAATAGAATTTTGTATAAATAAAAAGTTTTGTAAAAATTTTTTATTTAAAATTATAATTAATTATAATTAATTTTAACAATTTTAAACATAAAATATATAAAATATATAAAAATTAACAATATTAATTTTATTACATAATTCATAATTTCAAAGTATTTTATCATTGAATTAATATTAAATTTAATGTGAATATGTTGTATAGTATGATTTTGTTTAAGAGTTCATAATGGAAAATAAGACTATTATAAAATAATATTAATATATTTTAATTAAATATTAAATGTTTAATAAATTTATTTATTAAATAATATATATTGAATTATAAAATATATAATATTCAAATAAATTAATAATAATTGAAAAAATAGTAATTTCAATAATATTATTTTAAATACTATTGTTGTTATTCAAAATATTAGAGCTTATATTATAGTAAATAATGTATTGTTTTTTTTTTATAAAGAATCATTATCTAATTATAAATATTATAAAAATATTATTCCTATATATATATATATATATAATTATAATATTAAAAATAATTTTAAAAATATAAATAATATTAGAAAAAAATATTTATTTTTACTTTATTATAGATATTTATATATTATCTATAATATATTAGTTAATATAAGAAATAATACACATATTAATAATATTTAAATAATTATTATTTTATTGTTACATTTATAATATATTAATTTGTATTATTAATTGTTATTTTTAAATTTAATTTATTTTAATTTCATTTATGTTTACAATTGTGTTTAATATTATCTAATTTTAGAAATGTACTTAACAATGTTAATTAATAAATTTAAATAAACAATATTAACAATTTTTTTATATAACATAATTTATTAATAATATAGAATAAAATAAATTTATTTTTTTAATATTATAATTTTGTTTAATTAATTATTTTAACTCTTAATACAAAATATATAACATTTTCAAAATTAAATAAAATTATTATTAAAAATGATTAACAATTCTATATGAGTAATAATTTAAAAGTAACAAAAATAAATAAAACAATTAATGTTAATTTTAAATATATTTTCCATTTCTGAATAATTTACAATTAAAAATTATTTAAATAATTTTTTTTATCTAAGAAGAACATTATGACAAATAATTTAATAATATTTAAAACGGTAAGATTACAAAAATAAACATTCAAAATATTATTAATCCTAAATAATATTTTAAATTACTGTATATTTCTCATATTTATTTAATAGATTTGTACAATAAAAAATAAAATTATTGAAAGATATGTTATTAGGATATTAACAAGTAAATATATATGATAAATACATTATTCTGTATATTTTATTTTATAAACTTAATATATTTAAAATATATTTTTTAATTATTTACTAAATAAAGGTTTATTCTATTTAAAATAAATATGCAATTATAATAATTATATTGAAAACATTTTAATTCATATAAAATTTTATTTCTAATATATTTTATTTTGAATAATTATTAAAATATTACTAAATAAATTGTAAATAATTATAATTTTATTATACATTTTGAAATAATAATTTTATTTTAAAATTTGATAATATGATTAATAATTTTAATATATAATATATTATTAAAATATGTAATCATTTTTTAATATTATAAACTGAATCGAATAAATTTGACACATTATTTTATACAATTCGTTTCCAAATATAAAAACAAAAGTAAATAACAATATTAATAATAAATTATATGTATTAATCATAAAAAATATTTAAAAATAAAATTATTGTATCAAAATATTTGATTCTAAATTATTATTATTAATTAATTGTATATTTATTTAGTAAATATTTTAGTAATGTTTCAAAATAAAATAAATTATAAATAGTGTTTTGTATAAATAAAAAGTTTTGTAAATTTTTTTTATTTAAAATTATAATTAATTTTAACAATTATAAACATAAAATATATAAAATATATAAAAATTAACATTATTAATTTTATTACATAATTCATAATCTCAAAGTATTTTATCATTGAATTAATATTAAATTTAATGTGAATATGTTGTATAGTATGATTTTGTTTAAGAGTTGATAATGGAAAATAAGACTATTATAAAATAATATTAATATCTTTTAATTAAATATTAAATGTTTAATAAATTTATTTATCAAATAATATATATTGAATTATAAAATATATAATATTCAAATAAATTAATAATAATTGAAAAAATAGTAATTTCAATATTATTATTTTAAATACTATTGTTGTTATTCAAAATATTAGAGCTTATATTATAGTAAATAATGTATTGTTTTTTTATAAAGAATCATTATCCAATTATAAATATTATAAAAATATTATTCCTATCTATATATATATATATATAATTATAAGATTAAAAATAATTTTAAAAATATAAATAATATTAGAAAAAAATATTTATTTTTACTTTATTATAGATATTTATATATTATCTATAATATATTAGTTAATATAAGAAATAATACACATATTAATAATATTTAAATAATTATTATTTTATTGTTACATTTATAATATATTAATTTGTATTATTAATTATTATTTTTAAATTTCATTTATGTTTACAATTGTGTTTAATATTATCTAATTTTAGAAATGTACTTAACAATGTTAATTAATAAATTTAAATAAAAAATATTAATTTTTTTTTATATAACATAATTTATTAATAATATAGAATAAAATAAATTTATTGTTTTAATATTATAATTTTTTTATTTAATTATTTGAACTCTCAATACAAAATATATAACATTTTCAAAATTAAATAAAATTAATATTAAAAATGATTAACAATTCTATATGAGTAATAATTTAAAAGTAAGAAAAATAAATAAAACAATTAATGTTAATTTTAAATATATTTTTAATTTCTGAATAATTTACAATTAAAAATTATTTAATTAATTTTTTTTTATCTAAGAACAACATTATGACACAAATAATGTAATAATTTTTAAAACGGTAAGATTAGAAAAATAAACATTCAAAATATTATTAATTCTAAATAATATTTTAAATTACTGTATATTTTTCATATTTATTTAATAAATTTGTACAATAAAAATTAAAAATTATTGAAAGATATGTTATTAGGATATTAACTATTAAATATATATGATAAATACATTATTCTGTATATTTTATTTTATAAACTTAATATATTTAAAATATTTTTCTTAATTATTTACTAAATAAAGGTTTATTCTATCTAAAATAAATAAGCAATTATAATAATTATATTGAAAACATTTTAATTCATATAAAATTTTATTTCTAATATATTTTATTTTGAATAATTACTAAAATATTACTATGAATAAATAGTAAATAATTATAGTTTTATTATACATTTTGAAATAATAATTTTATTTTAAAATTTGATAATATGATTAATAATTTTAATATATAATATATTATTAAAATATGTAATCATTTTTTAATATTATAAACTTAATCAAATAAATTTGACACATTATTTATACAATTCGTTTCCAAATATAAAAACAAAAGTAAATAAAAATATTAATAATAAATTATATGTATTAATCATAAAAAATATTTAAAAATAAAATTATTGTATCAGAATATTTGATTCTAAATTATTATTATTAATTAATTGTATATTTATATAGAAAATATTTTAGTAATCTTTTAAAATAAAATAAATTATAAATAGTGTTTTGTATAAATAAAAAGTTTTGTAAATTTTTTTTATTTAAAATTATAATTAATTTTAACAATTATAAACATAAAATATATAAAATATATAAAAATTAACATTATTAATTTTATTACATAATTCATAATTTCAAAGTATTTTATCATTGAATTACTATTAAATTTAATGTGAATATGTTGTATAGTATGATTTTGTTTAAGAGTTGATAATGGAAAATAAGACTATTATAAAATAATATTAATATCTTTTAATTAAATATTAAATGTTTAATAAATTTATTTATCAAATAATATATATTTAATTATAAAATATATAATATTCAAATAAATTAATAATAATTGAAAAAATAGTAATTTCAATATTATTATTTTAAATACTATTGTTGTTATTCAAAATATTAGAGCTTATATTATAGTAAATAATGTATTGTTTTTTTATAAAGAATCATTATCCAATTATAAATATTATAAAAATATTATTCCTATCTATATATATATATATAATTATAAGATTAAAAATAATTTTAAAAATATAAATAATATTAGAAAAAAATATTTATTTTTACTTTATTATAGATATTTATATATTATCTATAATATATTAGTTAATATAAGAAATAATACACATATTAATAATATTTAAATAATTATTATTTTATTGTTACATTTATAATATATTAATTTGTATTATTAATTATTATTTTTAAATTTCATTTATGTTTACAATTGTGTTTAATATTATCTAATTTTAGAAATGTACTTAACAATGTTATTTAATAAATTTAAATAAAAAATATTAATTTTTTTTTATATAACATAATTTATTAATAATATAGAATAAAATAAATGTATTGTTTTAATATTATAATTTTTTTATTTAATTATTTGAACTCTCAATACAAAATATATAACATTTTCAAAATTAAATAAAATTAATATTAAAAATGATTAACAATTCTATATGAGTAATAATTTAAAAGTAAGAAAAATAAATAAAACAATTAATGTTAATTTTAAATATATTTTTAATTTCTGAATAATTTACATTTAAAAATTATTTAATTAATTTTTTTTTATCTAAGAACAACATTATGACACAAATAATGTAATAATATTTAAAACGGTAAGATTAGACAAATAAACATTCAAAATATTATTAATTCTAAATAATATTTTAAATTACTGTATATTTTTCATATTTATTTAATAAATTTGTACAATAAAAATTAAAAATTATTGAAAGATATGTTATTAGGATATTAACTAGTAAATATATATGATAAATACATTATTTTGTATATTTTATTTTATAGACTTAATATATTTAAAATATTTTTCTTAATTATTTACTAAATAAAGGTTTATTCTATCTAAAATAAATAAGCAATTATAATAATTATATTGAAAACATTTTAATTCATATAAAATTTTATTTCTAATATATTTTATTTTGAATAATTACTAAAATATTACTATGAATAAATAGTAAATAATTATAGTTTTATTATACATTTTGAAATAATAATTTTATTTTAAAATTTGATAATATGATTAATAATTTTAATATATAATATATTATTAAAATATGTAATCATTTTTTAATATTATAAACTTAATCAAATAAATTTGACACATTATTTATACAATTAGTTTCCAAATATAAAAACAAAAGTAAATAAAAATATTAATAATAAATTATATGTATTAATCATAAAAAATATTTAAAAATAAAATTATTGTATCAGAATATTTGATTCTAAATTATTATTATTAATTAATTGTATATTTATATAGAAAATATTTTAGTAATCTTTTAAAATAAAATAAATTATAAATAGAATTTAGTTAAATAAAAAGTTTTGTATAATTTTTTTTTTAAATTATAATTAATTTTAATAATTATAAACATGAAATATATAAAAATTAACATTATGAACTTTATTACATAATTCACAATTTTAAAATATTTTATCATAAATGAATTAATATGAAATTTAGTGTGAATATGTAGTATAGTATGATTTTGTTTAAGAGTTGATAATGGAAAATAAGACTATTATGAAACTAGTTACGTGGAACTAGTGTTGATAGACCGACTGAAATAGAAATGTCTTTTTACGCCAACTCTCATGGAGCGATTCCGGTGCAAAACCAGTCCGTCGGTTCAATACTTCCATTTTCTGAAGAACGGATAAAAATGATGATTGAGGAACTGATCCAGAAATCCATAGCCCCGTGGCAGGCATCCTTGGAAGCACATGTGAACAATGTTATAAAAGAAAATGCTTCATTTAAAGATGTAAAACTAGCAAGGGTACAGGAGGTAGCCTCTCAAACTCTCTCCTCAGTTCAAACTATATCTTTACAGCTTTACGAGCTGGTGAAGAATCAAGGCGTTGCCGACGCCGAAAAATTGAGAATGCATGAAGAAGCTGCCCGGCAGATCCAAGACGAAGAAGATGCCAAGGCTAAGGCAACCGAGGAAGAAAATGAGAGAGTGACAAGAACTCTTCAAGAACAAATTAATAAATAGAAAAATGCTTCTCCTCCATTTACCAAGAAGACAAGGGCGTCTAAACGAAAAAGAGCTCAAGAGTCTGAGGCAACAAATACTGGACCGACAATTGAAACACTAGTTGAAAATCCTGCCGCAAGCAATGAAATTTCGATTTGTGATGAAGAAGAGGAGGATGATCAACCGTTAACCCGCAGATCGAGAACATTGCCCCAACCAATCAACACAGTACCTCTCCAAGCTATCCCTCACAGTTCCTGGTCAGACCGACAAATTCGTAGAGGTGGTGTAAGTCCGGTTGATAATGCTTTCCAAAGCCGAAGAAATGCCGAGTTCTAAGCTTCTGCATAATTGGCAAGAGAGACTGGGGTTGCTGGACATTCGAGCAGCAGTTTTGTGAACAG
>NW_025919446.1:150990-151147 GCF_907164915.1 Impatiens glandulifera | reverse complement strand
CCTCGATCATTCTAACAAGCCATTTGGATACGGTGTTGTCGGGTGTCCGTTTCTCAATCCTCGATATCCATCTATCTAGCACGGATAGAGTTAGAGTGTTGGCCGGTCTGACAGGAACACCGGGCCCGAGGTTGCGGCGATGATCCTTCAAGATCGA
>NW_025919446.1:0-150890 GCF_907164915.1 Impatiens glandulifera | reverse complement strand
CTTTAGATGATGTTTTAAGAAGGAGGATGTTTAACGAAAGTGAGTGACCGGTTTTGGAAGTATGATTGGTTGCGGTTTACGGTAAGACAGCGGGAACTGAAAACGAAATGAAAGAAGACAAGACAAGGAAATTTGTTTATGGATGTTCGGAGCAAACCCTCCTACGTCACCCCTTCTTCTCAGGTTATGAGAAGGATCTCCACTAACTCTTTAAAGTTACAATTTACACTTCCGGTCGAGCCCAACTTCGCTACTCGCCGGTTACACCAAACTCACACTTTGATGTAATATAACAACTCAACACAATATCACACAATTGACTTCCGGTTTTAGGCAAACCGACTTTAGAATATAGAACTTTATCTCTCTAGAATTTAATGCTTTATGATGTTCACAACTACAAGTTCCGAACTGCTCGTATTCACAACTGCATTAAATGAAGACGTTTGATCTTCCTTTTATAGTTGAAAGTAGCTAACGGCTACTTTCTTCTCTCTCTTGCGGATTGGTTGATCATTAGCACGCCTATCTGCAGAAGGGTTGCTTGCACGCTTCAACTTTCTCAACACCTGGCATTCATGCAGGTGACTCTGAACGGATGATGACATAACCGGTTTTCAGATTGATACACGTGTTGAACATCCGCTTCCGGTCGTCAGCATCGGATCACCAAGGCATCATTGCTTTCCTCCCATGCTTCTGATCGGATCCGATCTTCTTTTATTCTTTCGAGACACGTTTCTTCCGTCACAGTACGTCACTCTTTAGATTTGAATCTTCTGACTTTTGATCTGTACTTTCCGGTTTCTGTGTCTTTGTGCATTATGATCCGGTTGAAGTGTATTCTTCTGTTCTTTGCTAACTGGTTGCTTGAGAAAGTGAAGCCGGTTCCTGTGATCATTGATCTTGATCACTTGAAGCCGGTTTCTTTGAAGTGGTAGCGACCATTTTCTGAACACCTGATTTCCGGTTCCGGTTTGTTCAGTACCTGCACATGAAATTTAACTTCTGTTTAGTTTGTCTGACCGGTTCCAAAAATTAACTTACTTAATTTTTCTATCAATTTCTCCCTTTTTGATTATTTAGAATAAATATTCAAAAATTGTAATGTATGGCCGGTTTTAAGAAAATTAACTTACTTAATTTTTCTATCAATTTCTCCCTTTTTGATTATTTAGAATAAATATTCAAAAATTGTAATGTATGGCCGGTTTTAAAGATTTTGTTTTGAAAGAGATATGTTTGAAAAACATGTATTTGATTTTTGATAAGTGTATGTTTTGAGAAACATAGAAAGTATGTTTGAGAAATGTAAACGTTAGCAAAAGTAACCAAGTTCTGAAGCATATCAAAAACATAATTGTTCAAAATAATTATGGAAATATAGTTTAAGGCTTGGATGATCCCCCCTTGTCTTGCTCCTTTTCCAGTTCTTTGTCCAGACGTTTTCTTGCTTCTTCTATTCGTGCTCTGTGCTCTCTAGCACGTCTGTCAGCATCTATCACCACACCTGCCCATACACTTGAATGGCCAGGAACCTTTTTCCTGAGGTTGAAGTTGGCACAAGCTGGTTTTGGCGGTGGACGTGGTGGAACGGTCAAAGGTCTGAGGCTTGGAGTTGCTGCAGGTTCTCCGGTTGTCCTTCTTCTCCGTCTGTTGAGTTCCTCCGGGTCTTCTTCTTCTTCTTCATCAAGCGGTTCCGCATTCAACGCAACCGGTTCGGCTGTCTTCAGTTCTGCCCGCTTTATCACGTCTTTAATGGCACTCCGTTTCTTCTTGTTCTTGTTCCTTGTGCTCATGGAGTGAGATGATTGACCCTGTGCCGATTCCTGAGCGTTTGCCTGCTCCTCTTCATTACATTGTTGGGCAAGCTCATGATCCTTATCTTCCAGTTCCTTCTGTAGCCGTTCTCTTTCAATCTTTTCTTCTTGCAGCTTCCGTGCGGTTTCAGCATCTTTTTCGATTTGAGTTTGAGTTGAACCGACCTGGGCTTTTGACATTTCACCGATCTGGATTGCCATTGCTTGCAGCATGTCCAAAAGTGGAGCGGTTGCGGCGTTGACAGACTCGGTAATCATAGCTTGAACAGTTGTTTGCATTGATCTATCCATCATAGCTTGTAGAGAGTTTACCATTTTATCTTCAGCCGCTGAGATCCTCTCTTCGGTTACTGCTTTAAAGTTCCCAAGGCATGAGTCAGCTGTTTCTATCACTGCTTGTTTGATCTGCTCGATGTCCAAAACCTTAGCCGGTTGAGAGGCTTCTTGTTCCCGGTTTTCAGAAGCGTCGGATGTTTCACCAGTTATAAAGAAAGGCTTACTCTGAAATAACTCAGGATTGTTGAATTGTCGTTGGCAAGTATCCCACCATTTCTTGTCAAGACGTTCGAAGCTTCGCACAAGCCGTTCTCGTACTTCAATAAATCGCTCTGCCATCTTCATTTCAATCGGTTCCAGGTCTTTTCCTTGGATTTCTTGAAAGGCATTCTCAACTGCCTGTAACCGCACATTTTCAAGAATTACCGGGGCTTTGGAAAACGCCGGTTGAATCAATTGAGTGTTAGCTAACTCGAGTGCCCTTTCTTCTAGCTGGATGAGAGCGTCCCACTGCTTGTTTCCTCTGAAACCTGGAAGCATGTCGGATAGTTTGGTCTCACTTCGGAGCTTCACCCACCGGATATATGGAGCCAGCGCTTCACTTGCACCTTTATTCATATCTTGAATAAATTCATCAAACAGCTCATTTTCTTGCTCTAAGGTGTAAGGATATTCTTCTTCGGTTGCGGCTTCAGTCTGAGGGTCAATTTGCAATGTGCCCGTTCCGGTTTCAGTTGGCTCTTCAATCATAATGCCCTTGCCCTTATCTGCCCGAGAGGGACCTTCTTGAGCTATCTTGCCTCCTGCGGAACCGGAAGGTTCCCTTTCCTCAATGTTTCCCTCCTGAGCCGGAGGTGCGATTTCTGTTGACTTGGTCGTCTCATCGACCGGTTGGACTTCTGGTTGATCAGGCATTTCAACCTGATTTTCTGGCTTCCGACGACTAGAAACGTCGTCTTCTTCTTCGGTTTCTCTTGTGATCTCTTGGACCACATTCTGAATTGCTTCTGAAGTATTCAAGCCCACTTCGGCTAATACTTCATCGGCTTGCTTGCTTGGTGACTTGGAGGTTGCAGAGTCAACATTTCTCTCTGCTTCCTCCTTAGAATTTGATTTGTTCTCCTTGCTTCCCGAAGATTCGGTTTGCTTTGGAGAATCGGATGGGATGGGAGTTGGAACAACGGTGTTGATTGGAATGGGCTGGAAGACATCTGCGGTTCTTTCAGGTGGATTGTCCGAGGAAAGAGTTTTCTCGGAGTCCGCCGGTTTCTTTGTACTTTTCTTTGCGGATACTTTCTTCCTCCTTTTCGGTTCTGGTTGAGCTTCTGCCTCAACCGCTTTTCTGGACGGTTTCTTTTGTCGTTTTTCTTCTTCAACCGGAACCGATGAGCTGGCTCCCTTGGATAACTTTGTTTTTGAGGTTTTTGGCTTTATTGTCTTTTCCGGTTTTTCAGCCACTGACTCAGAGTCCAGAATGTTGGAAATCGGAAGCGGTACGCCTTCACCTAGTTCCACATTAAGGAACTCGAGAATTTTAACAATTTGCATAGCATAGGCCTGCACCCGGCCTTCTTTCTTGATTATCATTTGACAGAATTCTTCGTATAATACGTAACCCCAGTCCACCTTATCATTACGAACGATGGCTAACAACATTCTCAGTTTAAACTTTGAGAGATTATCAAAGTTACCTCCCTTTCCTTGGAGCGATTTGGAGATGATGGTCACCAGCCATTTGTATTACGGTTTCAGCTTGATTTTCCGGCTGTTGTGGAGCACCAGATCCTGACCTGAAAGGGATACAACCAACCGGGCAGCATTTGATTCTGCGTCGGTTAGGTCGAATTTTAGGTCAGAACCTGTGTTAGGCAGACCGAGAGCCTCCGCAAAAATTTCTTCAGTTATAAGAACCGCCTTCCCGTTGACGGTAGCCGATATTTTTCTTTTCAACAGTGTCGCCGTCGCTAAGAACTCCGTCACCGCCGCCGGGTATACGGTGAACGGACCAGAAAGAAACTTCTCCAACCCAGAATCTCGAAGAAGTTGAAGAACAGCTTTGTTCTTGTCTTCAGCGTGCTCGTCGATGTCTGCAAAATCCACCTGCAACATCCATTGAAACGGGGCTTTGCCTAGATCCATTGATTTTGAGAGAAGAAGATGAAGATTCGAAGATGATCGGAGAAAGAGAATCTTTGAAGTTCTGGAAATTTTTAGAGAGAGAAAGCGCATGTGTTGAATGGGCTGATTTAAGTTTATATAGATGGCGGTTCCAAGCAGTTTTGAAGATGAACCGTCATTTTGGTGTTTTTGGCGCCAATTTTCCCTCCAAAAGTTACTGCCGTAACTTTCGGCGGTAAAGGCTGATTTTGATGGGCGGTAAATTTTGAAAGGTAAAACCATGGGCGGTTATGATTTTTCAGATTTTCATTTTTGCCTGGAATTCCGGTTTCTATTGATACTTTGTTAACCGGAAGCTAGGTAAGTTAACTTTAGTTTTGAGTATGAGTTTGAGAGACCGGAATGAAATAATGGTGTTGAAAAATCGAAAACTAAAATATTTCATTAATGTATGAGAGGAAAAGACATAGGAGCGGTTCTGGTCGTACAACAAAATGACCAGAAACCGGAAAAGAGATTAGAACAACAGGTTTATTCGGTGAACCATCCTCCCTCCAGCCTTCTTTCGTACCACTTGTCGATGGTGTTCTGAGGAGACCGTTCCTTGATCCTACACATACACTTATAGATCATGTCTATAGTGATGGTGTTGAAAGTTCCAACCGGAACACCTTTTCCAAGGTTGCGACGTTTGGACATGAGGAACCGGGTGATCTGAGGGGCGTAGCTGATCTTTCCCCTCTTACCGGTCATAAGCAGCTTCAGCTTATTGAATAAATAGGATGACCAGTTGATATCGGTTTCTCGGATGATGGCTATCATAATGTCGAATGCCTCCCGACTGTAGTTTTGGTTGGGCATTCGGCCTATGATAGACCGTTGGACCAAGTCTTGAAAGACTTGATAATGGGGAGCGAGGTCTTCTTTCTTCCCGAAGTCCTTAACAGGAGTGTAGGAGGAGGAGAAGATCTTGAAGAAGATTTCCTTAGCCGGTAGATGCGGCGTCGGAAAGTCGGAGAAACCTTCCGTTGGAAGGTGAAAGAATGTGGCGAATTCCTCCTCAGAAAACTGGAGGAATTGGCCATCGATGATGGTGCGAATGCTGCCATCATCCAGAACGTGACCGTTGTTGAAGAATTCGCACACCTCATCCACGAGAATGAGGTCCGAACCCTTAAGGAAACCTTTCAGGCCAGAAGCTATGATGTGTTCAAAGATGCATTCATAATAAGAACTGTGCTTGATGTCCTCAAAGTCGATGATCAGAGTGTTTCTAATTTCAGTAGACATGATGAAGAGGGAGTGAGGAAGACTTAGGAGAGTTCTTAAGCTTTTGAATTCTTAGAGAGAGGAATGCTTGAAGGCGTGAGTTGAAAGATGGAGGTTGAACCCCTTTTATAGCCTGGAGTGAATGAGGGCATTTAATGCTGAGATTTGAAAATCTAGCCGTTTATGCTTAGGTATTAATGATTTTGTGGTTTTCCAAGGGAATAAAAGCAAGTCTTGTCAAATCAAGTCAGGCATGCTTTTGAAGTTTATATTTTCAAGGATATAATGATATATTTTTGATACGACGCATTGAATGTTGTAGTTTTTGACTTGGAAAAGGAATGAAATCTTTTTCATTAATTGAAGTACAAAAACCGGTAGTACATCAAAAGTACCGGTTTTGTAAGGAAAAAGAAAGACAAAAGAAAGGACAGGTTTAGACGTTCGATGATTCAGCTGTTTGAGCGGTTGAAGCCTCAGCCGCTTGAATCTTTCTAGCTTTAACCGCTTCTCACCGGTCGATCATCTCATGTACTCGTTCTTTGGTGAGCACGTGCCTTGGATGCAGAGTGACGAACGCTCCAGAATGGATCTCCAGACTTGCGCAGAAACCACTCAGCTGAGGGGCGTATCCGGTTTTGTTGGAGAGGATCATCCTCTTCAGGTTGCTGAAGATGATCCAGGACCAGTTGACTGGTGTCCCAACCGTTACCGCTATCATCATCTCGAAGACCCTCTGAGTGTAGTAGTAACTTTTCTCTCTGCATAAAACAGATTTTCCCAGAATCTCGCAGAGAATCTGGTACTTGTGAGAAAGTTGACTCTTAGCACCCCAGGGCTTAACCGGGATGTTAGATCCAGAAAACCGGCGACACATCTCTTCCATTGTCACCGATGAATAGGTTAGATCGGTTACCCCTTCATTGGGTAAACCGCAGTAGACAGCGAAATCCGTCTCGCTGAAAAGGAATTTTTGCCCGTAAACCTGTGCGACGAGTATCTCTCGATGCACCTCTTTTACGGTTTCGAACAGTTCTTCGACTACGAGGTAGTCGATTATGAACCTGTTCTCAAGGAAGCTTCTTAGCCCGCTCCTTTCGATGGCTAAGAACATCTCCTTGACCTCATGATCCTCATACTGGTAGATTGATTCAAAATCTGCCAGTAAGATCTTCTTGGCTAAAGGGTTGGAGTTCATGTTTGTTTTGAGAGAGAAAAGATGGTTTTATCTCAAGGATGATTCTTGTGAATAGTGAACTTGTGATGTTTTGACAAAGATTAAGCATGGTTTATATAGCCCGTGGATTCGGCTTGGTATTAAATGAAGTTTAAGCATGCCTGATGATGTCATCAACTATTAAATAGACTTAACTTGTTGAAGTAACTAATGGTTATTTCCAAGGTAAATCTAATAATTACTAAGATAGCAATGATGAAAAATATCTATTGACAAGATGTAAGTTTCCCTCTCTTGATGATGGACACATGTCGTCATCTCGATTGTGGTAAAATTGTTTTTAATTAATCACAGGCTTCATTTATCGAATCATGCACGAAAACTCGGTCAGTCATTTCATGTTAACCGGAAAAATTCATTTCATCAGATCAGAGTGCATACGTACTGAGCGGTTTTCCATGACCGGTTTTAGTAGGATATTTCCGTTTTATGAAGAAAAGTTGATTAATATCAACAATTGTTCAACTTTGGATTTATCTTATCTATTTCAACCTGGTTATTTCAACCGTTAAGTAAACATACATTTGATTTGAAATAATGAAGTAGTCGGGCATAACCGGAGACTTCCTCCCGGTTAGCATGTTTGATTTTATTAATGGCCTATTTGAATATGGTTTGAGAAGCTTTAGCTTCTCCCTGAACACATATCCCGGTTTTGTATATAAGCATGCATCATGATTATATCAATTGATTTAAATTAGTAAGACCCAAAATATTTCGAAAATGTGAAAACTTAGCTTCCTGTAGCGGTTTCGTGAAGATGTTCGCTACTTGTTGCTCGGTTGACACATATTCCAGCCGGATGTGTTTCTCCTGAACATGCTCCCGGATGAAATGATGTCGAATGTCGATATGCTTCGTTCTTGAGTGCAACACCGGATTGTATGTGATTGCTATGGCGCTGGTGTTGTCACAAAAGATAGGAGACTCCTTTGCTTCTATTCCGAAGTCCCTGAGTTGCTGTTGAATCCAGAGAAGTTGTGCACAGCAGCTTCCAGCCGCTAAGTACTCCGCCTCTGCGGTTGACGTTGCAACGGACGTTTGTTTCTTGCTGCTCCAGGTAACTAGCCGGTCACCCAGAAACTGGCAGGTTCCACTTGTACTCTTTCTGTCGATTTTGCATCCCGCGTAATCGGCATCGGAGTAGCTTATTAGATTGAAGCTCGAGTCTTTTGGATACCAGAGTCCCACTTCTTGAGTTCCCTTCAGATATTTTAAGATTCTTTTAGCCGCCGTATAATGAGATTGCTTTGGATTTGCCTGGAACCTCCCGCATACTCCAACCGCAAACATAATATCAGGTCGGCTAGCTGTGAGATATAACAGCGAACCGATCATTCCTCGATATGCTGTGATGTCAACTGCTTGACCGTTTTCATCTTTGTCCAGCTTCACGGAAGGACTCATTGGCGTAGCCGCTTCGGCACATGTATCCATCCCAAATTTCTTCAGCAGTTCGGTTGTATATTTCGGTTGACTAATAAAGATTCCGGCTTCCATCTGCTTAACCTGAAGTCCTAGAAAGAAACTCATTTCCCCCATCATACTCATTTGAAATCTATCAGTCATCATTTTCGAAAATTTGTCACATAACTTTGGATCGGTTGACCCGAATATGATGTCATCAACATAAATCTGAACAAGTAAAATTTGCTCCTTTCTTTCAAATTTAAATAGAGTTTTGTCTACTGAACCGATTGTAAATTTGTGATCAAAAAGAAATTGAGTCAAGGTATCGTACCAAGCTCTTGGAGCTTGTTTCAAACCATAGAGAGCTTTATTCAGCCGGTAAACGTGATTTTCATGTTCTGAATTTTTAAAGCCTGGAGGTTGATTAACATACACCTCTTCATTTACTTTACCATTTAGAAAAGCGCTTTTTACATCCATTTGATAAACTTTAAACTTTTTGAAAGCTGCATATGCTAAAAATATTCTAATGGCCTCAAGTCTAGCTACAGGGGCGAATGATTCTTCAAAATCAATGCCTTCTTCCTGTTTATAGCCTTGAGCCACTAACCGGGCTTTGTTCCTCGTAACTAAACCGTTTTCATCGAGTTTATTTCTGAATACCCATCGTGTGCCTATAACCGGTTTATTTTTCGGTCTAGGAACTAGGTACCAGACTTTATTTCTCTCAAACTCGTTTAATTTCTCTTGCATTGCCAAGATCCAATCTGGATCTGACAGTGCTTCATCCACCTTTTTCGGCTCAATTTGTGATATGAAAGCAGAGTTTCCATAGTGATCCAAATTTTGTTGCCTAGTTCGGACGGGTGAGGATATGTTACCTATTACTAGTTCAAGAGGATGATTTTTGTTCCTTCTGAGGTTAATCCGAGACGTGTCTACCAAGCTTTCGGCTGGCTGATCAAGGTTAGACTGATCGGTAGGTTGAACAGAGTCAGACCGACCGATTTCTTCAGTAGAAACTGAAGCGTCAACTTTCTGCGGTAAGGCAGCTTGATCAGGTTGAATTTCAACATCAACCGCTTGGTCCTTGACAAAACGTCTAAAAACCGGAACCTCGTCTTCATCATCAGAATAGATATTGAAATTTTCCATTCTGTTGTGAAGGTCGAAGGGTAATGCAGTGTTTCGCTCAACCGATTCATCGAAAACAACGTGTGCGGTTTCTTCAACTGTTAAAGTCCTAGTATTGTATACTCTGTAGGCTTTACTCACAGCTGAATATCCCAACATTATTCCCTCATCGGATTTAGCATCAAAAGCGGTCAAGTACTTCTTGCCGTTATTGTGAACAAAGCATTTACTACCAAAAATTCGAAAATACCGTACATTTGGAATTTTATCGAAATAGATTTCAAAAGGAGTTTTTGAAAACCGTTTAGTTACTAGAGATCGATTTTGTGTATAACAAGCGGTGTTGATAGCTTCAGCCCAAAACTTTTGAGCGATACCCGAATCGGCTATCATTGACCTTGCGGCTTCCTTGAGAGTTCGGTTTCTTCTCTCAGCCAGGCCATTTTGTTGAGGAGTTCTGGCACTAGACAACTCGTGCCTAATACCGGAATCATCAAGAAAAGTAGTTAAATTGCTATTAATGAACTCAGTTCCTCTATCACTTCTAATTTTGTTTACTCGAATAGATTTTTCATTTTGTATTCTCAAAATCAGTTTAATCAAGTTTGAAGCAGCTTGATTTTTAGAGGCTAGGAAAGTAACCCAAGTAAATTTAGAGTAATCGTCGATAACTACCATAGTATAGTGCATGCCTCCTAAACTAGTTACTCTAACCGGACCGAACAAGTCCATGTGCAATAGTTCCAAACATCTTTCAGATTGATAATTTCCTTTACTTTTAAAAGATGATTTCACTTGTTTTCCCATTTGACATGCAGCACATACTTTATCTTTTGAAAATTTAACATTTGGAAAACCGTGAACCAGTTCCTTGGAACAAATAAAGTTAATCGTTTTGAAATTCAAGTGATTTAGCCGTTTATGCCAAAGCCAGTTTGGATCATTTCCGGCTATCATACACACAGGTTTTTCGAAATCAGTTTTCCAGTTCACTTTATAAATATTTCCTATCCGGTTACCGGTTAACAAGGTTTCATCATTTTGATTCTTGACTAAGCATGAGTTTTTATGAAATTCAACTTTATAGCCTACATCACACATCTGACTTATGCTTAATAAATTAAAACTCAGCTTTTCTACCAATAACACATTATTTATGGATAGTTCACCATGGACAATCTTACCCTTGCCCACGGTTTTACCTTTTGAGTTATCCCCGAATGTGATGAATGCTCCGGTTTCATACTTGATGTCGGTTAGTAGCTCCTTGTTTCCGGTCATATGTCTTGAGCATCCGCTGTCCAAGTACCATTCAGAATTCCTCAACCGATTGCCCCTCCTAACCTGCAACAAACAATTATTTACAGCTTTTTGGTACCCACATTTAGTTGGGTCCATGGTTGATTAGTCCCTTTGGGATCCAGACTTGAATGAGTCGGATCACTTTTCCGGTTATTGTTTTGATAATATTTGGCTTAACTTCTTGGTCGTTGCTCAAGAATGCTTTATGTGGTGATGGGCTTCTTCGATGTCGGTTTTTATTATTTTTATTCGGTTTCAGGTTAGCTTTCCTTCTCTCAGGATGAAGCCATTTTTCAGATTCGTTAGGGCCTACATACTTAAGCGTTTCTTCCGGTTTTAGGTCATTTTCTGTTTGTGAGCTTTTGATAAATTTTATAAACGGAAGATTATTTTTCGTTAGTTTCATCCCGTTAGATTGTTTTACTTCATTTTGTTTACTTGGATCATAACCAATACCATATCTACATTTTGGATGTCGTTTATAGTTACACATTTGTTTTACTGCTTGACGTGATCTCTCCCACGCAGCTGTGACATACATTGCTCGTTCATCAGTTTCCATTCCCGGTTGAACTGTCTTCTCATCATCCGAGAATAGTTCATCCGGTTCATGTGTTTTGATCTCATATGTTTTATCGTTTTCATCATTTATTTGTTCGTTTTTAGTTTCTACAGATGCTGGCATATACGCAGATATATTTCTGAACTCAGCAACCATTTGGTTGAGTGCAGAAACTAGATCTTCTTTAGTAAATTCATCAGAAGAGAAATCAAATACCTCTTCGTCGTTTGCCATGAAGCAGGTTACTTTCTCTTCACCTTCTTCATTGTCAGAATATGCCCATTCACTTCCACCGTCTGATGCAATGAGAGCCTTTTGGATCTCCTTTCCTTCATCAGCACGTTGATCATCATTTCTTCGGTAGTCGTTTCGTTGGTTATTGTTGTTTCCCCGATAATTGTTTCCTTGATAATTGTTTCCCTGATACCGGTTGCCTTGATAATTATTCCCTTGATAGTTTCCTTGATAATTTCCCTCCGGTTTTCTATCATCTCTTCTTGGTTTTCTACATTCCGACCTGAAATGTCCAAAGCCATCACAGTTATAGCATCTTTTGTTTGATTTATCTACATAGTTATAATTAAAATCATTATTAGATGGTGGCTGGCTCTTTTTCATGAATTTTCCGAATTTCTGAGCTAGCATCGCCATCACATCGTCGGTTATTTGATCGGTGTTTTTGACTGGAGCCGGTGCGGTTGATACTGGAGCCGCCGGTTCCACCGATGTGACTAAAGCTCTTGTTGCGGTTGATGTTGACGTTTCATCTTCGATCCGAGAATTGATCTCGAATTCGTAGGCTTTCAAGTCCTCAAATACATCATGCAACTTCATCTGCCCAAGGGTGCTGGATTCCCTCATCACCATGGTCTTGATGTCCCACGTGCTTGGCAGTGATCTTAAAGCTTTGATTATCACTTCTCGGTTGTCATACTTCTTCCCGAGTGTCTGAAGCTCGCTTACTACGCTGGTAAACCGGTTGCTGAATTCTTTCATGTTTTCTCCCGGTTTCATCCTTATATTCTCATACTTCTGCGTAGCCACCAAGATTTTATTTTCCTTGGTTCTTTCGTTTCCCTCGTGAATCTGGATAATCGTTTCCCAGGCTTCCTTTGCATTTTCGCACTCTGATATTTTGTTCAAAGTGTTGTTATCTATGGCTTTATAGATGTGCCTCATGCAATGGTTGTCCAGGTTGCTTCTTCTCCGATCTTCACTTGTCCACTGGCTTTCCTCCTTATTAATCTTGATCGGTCCTTCTTTCAGGACTCGGCTCATCTCATCATCTAATGTTATCAGATGTAAATACATCTGCTTCTTCCAACTGCTAAATGCTTCGCTGTTTAGCATTGGCGGCTTGTCGCTGTGAGTCATGCTTCCCACCATTTTGGTTGCTTGAGTGCTAAGAACCTCGCTCTGATACCACTTGTTAGGATCGGGGACGCCCTTGGAGGACCGGGGTTGATTTTCCGGTTTCGGTTAAGGGTGGCCGCTTACAACACACACACAACTTGGTGATAGTCCGGTTAAAGACTAAAACCGTTCTCAGCACTGCACAACCTGTTACAGACTCTTGAACCGGTGTTCAAGGGCGGAAGTGTCTGTTTCAGGTTGAAGCAACGTTTGCGACTTTAGATGATGTTTTAAGAAGGAGGATGTTTAACGAAAGTGAGTGACCGGTTTTGGAAGTATGATTGGTTGCGGTTTACGGTAAGACAGCGGGAACTGAAAACGAAATGAAAGAACACAAGACAAGGAAATTTGTTTATGGATGTTCGGAGCAAACCCTCCTACGTCACCCCTTCTTCTCAGGTTATGAGAAGGATCTCCACTAACTCTTTAAAGTTACAATTTACACTTCCGGTCGAGCCCAACTTCGCTACTCGCCGGTTACACCAAACTCACACTTTGATGTAATATAACAACTCAACACAATATCACACAATTGACTTCCGGTTTTAGGCAAACCGACTTTAGAATATAGAACTTTATCTCTCTAGAATTTAATGCTTTATGATGTTCACAACTACAAGTTCCGAACTGCTCGTATTCACAACTGCATTAAATGAAGACGTTTGATCTTCCTTTTATAGCTGAAAGTAGCTAACGGCTACTTTCTTCTCTCTCTTGCGGATTGGTTGATCATTAGCACGCCTATCTGCAGAAGGGTTGCTTGCACGCTTCAACTTTCTCAACACCTGGCATTCATGCAGGTGACTCTGAACGGATGATGACATAACCGGTTTTCAGATTGATACACGTGTTGAACATCCGCTTCCGGTCGTCAGCATCGGATCACCAAGGCATCATTGCTTTCCTCCCATGCTTCTGATCGGATCCGATCTTCTTTTATTCTTTCGAGACACGTTTCTTCCGTCACAGTACGTCACTCTTTAGATTTGAATCTTCTGACTTTTGATCTGTACTTTCTGGTTTCTGTGTCTTTGTGCATTATGATCCGGTTGAAGTGTATTCTTCTGTTCTTTGCTAACTGGTTGCTTGAGAAAGTGAAGCCGGTTCCTGTGATCATTGATCTTGATCACTTGAAGCCGGTTTCTTTGAAGTGGTAGCGACCATTTTCTGAACACCTGATTTCCGGTTCCGGTTTGTTCAGTACCTGCACATGAAATTTAACTTCTGTTTAGTTTGTCTGACCGGTTCCAAAAATTAACTTACTTAATTTTTCTATCAATTTCTCCCTTTTTGATTATTTAGAATAAATATTCAAAAATTGTAATGTATGGCCGGTTTTAAGAAAATTAACTTACTTAATTTTTCTATCAATAACACTCTTACAATTTACACCGAAATTGTAAGACACACTTTTAACTCTAGCACTTAGGCTTTCTTAGAATAACACAATCTTATCACTTGTAGAATAAATGCTCTTAGAGTTTCTCACTTGTCCACTTTGTCGCTTGTTGTTGTCCCACATTTACTCTTCTTCAACTTCCCCTTTTATAGGTGAAATATTCCAACGGTCATATTTCACTACCTTGAATCTGATTGGCTGAACAGGGTGCATTGATTCAGTGTTTTTCAGAGATTCAGACCTGCGGTCGTTTCCTCAGACCTGATGGTCAACCTCAGACCTGATGTTCTGTCTCAGACCTGGCGGTCTGTTCTTCCGGTATGTAAGACAAACCTGCCGGGTTTGTCTTTTACTTGATGTAGGCACTGTCTGTTGGACAGTTGTCTGTACTAGGAAGATCTTCTTTCTGACTTATCCCGAAGTAGAAAGATCCGGTAGTACTGTCTTCTGCAGCCTACAGTCTTTCCTCAGACTTGCATGAATATGGAAGTGTTCAGTCTGTTCCTTTGGTATCGTTCTCAACAGATACCCGAATTGTCTCCTTGTTCTGGTCGGCCGCTTGACTTAACCGAATGGCTTTTGGTATGAGTGATGTAACCGGACTTCTTCCGGTTATTCCTCTGCCTTGTGGATGATCGGCTGTTTGATGATTCCGGTTTTAAGCTTTGGCCGATCCTTTCTTTGTGCGGTCATGTTCCGAGTTTTCTTGATCGGTTTGGTAGCTTGACCGGTCCGGTTCCTTGTTCCTGCATGGGAAGTTTATTTAAGTTAAGTTTATTTGAACCGGTCTTATTTTATCTAACACATGTTGTGTTTATGGCTTCTTTCCAAAACTTCTAAGGAACACCTGAGTCGGCAAGCATAGATCTCACTACTTCCTTTAGTGTTTTAACTCTTCTCTCAGCAATGCCATTTTGCTGTGGAGTTCTGGCACTAGACAACTCGTGTCTAATACCAGACTCCTCGAGATAGGAAGTTAGGCGTTTGTTGGTGAACTCGGTTCCCCAATCACTTTTAATCTTAATCATGCTTCAAGATTTTTCGTTTTGAAGTCTTCTAAGGATCTTAATCAAATTCTCAGCCGTATGATTCTTATATTGCAAAAACATAACCCAAGTAATCTTAAAAAATCATCAATAATGACTAGGGTGAATGTCATTCCTCCTAAGCTCTTTACAAGAATTGGACCGAATAGATCCATATATAAAAGTTAAAAGCACCGGTTGGACTAAGATTTCCCTTTACTTTTGAACGATGATTTGCTCCTCTTGCCTAACTGGCAAGAAGGACAAACCTTGTCCTTTGAAAACTTCAGATTAGGTAAACCAAAAACAAAATCTTGCGAACAAATGTTGTTAATGGTTATAAAATTAAGATGATTTAATCTCTTATTCCATAACTAGTTTTGATTATTTTTAGCAATCATACATATGGATTAGATATTTTATTTTTCCAGTTTATTTTGTAAGAATTTCCTACTCTGCTTTCGGTCAGCAAAATGTTACCCCTTCTGATCCTTAACTAGACATGCATGCGTTTGAAAATCAATAGTAAATCCATTATCACATAATTGGCTTATACAAATCAGGTTATAACACAAGATTTCAACAAGTAGCACGTTGTTATGGTTAGATTATCATGGATAATCTTACCCTTACCCATGGTCTTACCCTTTCTGTTGTCCCCAAACGTGATCTTAGGCCCTAAACAATCCGTAATTTAAGTCAAGCTATCTATCTCTAGTCATGTGTCTAGAACATCCACTGTCCAGATACCATACTAATTCCTCTAAGCAGCTTATATGTTGTACATACATCAATACATATTTACATTTTTTGGTACCCACATTAACTTGGGTCCTCAATCAATCAGTCCCTTAGGAATCTTTATTTAAGTTGTTTTGATGGATTACCCATGTTGTGTTGTGATTAATGTGTAAGATTTATGCTTAGAAAATGTCTTCATGCTAGCAACTGAATTATTAACCTTAGATGATGGTTTTTCTCTAAAACTTCCTGACTTCCTATCAGGTTTTAATATTCCAGATTTGTTGGCTGCTTCCTTCCTAGGTTTCAACCAGCTTACAGTTGGTGGAACATAAATGATCTCATCCTTTAAGGTTAAGTCCTTACAGCTTGGATTTATTCCTTTATCAGTTAAACTCTTTTTGACAAAGTTTATTTGCTTAAACTTGTACGTTGCTGAGTTTAACTTCTTACATGACTTGTCTTAGTTGGCATTGTGAAATCCTAACCCGGATTTGCATCCTGCAGGCCTCAACACACTTATTTTCTGTCTGGTTGCATCTCCAGACCTTGTCCAGAAACTAACCACATATGTCAACTGTTGGTTTTCAAAAATAGAGTTTGAACCTTTTCCTTGAGCTTCTCATTCTCAGATGAGAGCTCAATCATGTTGTTTTCAAGATCTTTTGGTTTAGAAGTTTGAGATGAAAAAGGTTTATCAGATTCATATTTCAATCTCATTTCATTACATGAGTTTGACAACTTCTTGTACTCATTAACCATGTCATTGAGTGCATCAGTTAGTTCATCTCTTGCAAATTTTTCAAAGGAGAAGTCAAATACCTCGAGTCAACTTCTTCTTTTACCATGAAGTAAGTGACCTCTTCATCATCACTATGGCTGGATGATGAGTCATCTGAATCGCTTTGGTCCCTCTTGGTTTTGCTGTCATCCGTCACAAGAAATTTTGAGACTTTCTTGTCCTTCTTCTACACATCACGCTTTGGCTTCCTACACTCTGACTTGAAGTGTCCTAGTTTATCACAGTCAAAACACTTCAAGTTAGCCTTAGAGTTATTCTTATCATTATTGTTGTTGTTTGAAAAGCTTGAGTTAAAATTTCTCTTCTTCATGAATTTTTCGAATATCTTCACGAGAAGATCCATGGCGTCGTTGTTGATCTGTTTAGAAGCAATTTTCACATCTATTGTAGCAGTTGGCTCCTAAGTAGTCACCAACGCCTTGGTTGCAATGGCAGATGTAGAGAGCTCTTCTTCATTCCTAGAGTTCAGCTCAAAGTCATAGGCCTTCAGATTGGCTATTAAATCAAAGAGCTCCACCATGTTAAGGTCTCTGGACTCCCTTATTTCCATCGTCCTCATATCCCACTCCCTAGGCAAAGCACGCATGACTTTGATTGTAACTTCTCTGTTTCGGTAAGTCTTACCCAAAATAGAGAGAGTGGTAATAATCTTGCTGAATCTTCCATCAAATTCAGACATCGTCTCTACAGGACGCATCTTAAAATTGTCAAATTGTTGTGTGGTTTACTCGTTTCCTTCCATAGTTGAGTCAACCTCTCCGAGATTTCTCTAGCAGTATCATAGGATATGGTGTAGTTAAACATGTTGTCATCTAGAGTTCTGTACATGATATCTATTTACAAGTTTTCAATATTGTTCTTCCTCTTATCTTCACTAGTCCATTTAGATATGTCTTTCATAATCTTGATAGGACCATTAGTGATAACTCTCCACATGTCATCATCTGAGGCAGCAAGATGATAATGGACCCTCTTCTTCCACACCACATAGTTTTCTTTTGAGAATATGAGAACCTTTGTGCTGGAAGACTTAGACATGATTCAGATTCTTTTGGTGCTTGAGAATAGAAAATAAGACTCTGATATCACTTGTTGGGATCAGTGCTACCAAGAGAGACTAGGGTCTGACTATTATTAACCGCTTATGAAAAATTCTTTGATAATAATCCCGTGAGAGATTAGTAACTGTTTCTATTCTTTGCAAATCCTCCAAACTCTTCAAACGAATTCAAGTGCGGAAGTGTTTGTTGGATTTGAAGCATGAGACAACTGAATGTAAATGGTAGAAAGAACACTATGAGTTTTATGGATGTTCGGAGATAAAACATATACGTCACCCCTTCTTTCACAACCGTAAGAATATCCACGAAATACTTTGAAACAAATAAAACTCACTGATCTAACTAACTTTTTGTTGAACAAAACAACATTTGTTCAACTTACAGCACAGATGTTTCTCACAAAAAAGACAGTATGTGATTACAATGTGTTTACAGCTAGATAGTAAGAGAGATGTTTGATTTCGGAAACTTTCTTGAATCGAATGTGTAAAGCGGTAAGGTGTTTGGACCGTTGTGCTTTGACTTCCATATATAGTTGATATACACCAACTATCAAATATCTTTGAGGACACGTGGCATGTGTCTGTTGGAAGGCCGTCTATAGTACAAGAGTACAACAAGCTCTGAATGTTTGGATCGTGGTCGTACTAAACAAGTAGTGCGACGAACATCCTCTGATCTTGTCTTGTATTGGAAATATGGTAGAGAGATATTTGCATACGTAGCGTTCATTCATTGATGGAATTAGCTGGCTTGTAAGACTGTTGAAAGAAGTGGAGCAGAAGGAAGTGGAGCAGGCAACTAATTAATCGTGGGTAGACGGATGCTTCCTTTAGACAGCTGCTAAAGCAAGGTATCAAACGTACTTCTTCAGACTGCGTCTGAAGGGGTTAGACGCCGTCTAACTACGCTTTCCTTTAGACTCTGTCTGAAGGAGTTAGACCTCGTCTAAGTACGTATCCCTTCAGACCGCGTCTGAAGGAGTTAGACCTCGTCTAACTACGCATCCCTTTGGACTCCGTCTGAAGGAGTTAGATCTTGTCTAACTATGTATCCATTCAAACCTCTTCTGAAGGAGTTAGACCTCGTCTAACTACGCTTCCCTTCAGACTCCATTTGAAGGAGTTAGACCTCGTCTAACTATGCTTCCCTTTAGACTCCGTCTGAAGGAGTTAGACCTCGTCTAACTACGTATCCATTCAGACCGCGTCTGAAAGAGTTAGACCTCGTTTAACTATGCTCCCTTCTGACCGCATCTGAAGGAGTTAGACCTTGTCTAATTACGTATTCCTTCAGACTCCGTCTGAAAGAGTTAAACCTCGTCTAACTACGTATCCCATTAGACCGCGTCTGAAGGAGTTAGACCTCGTCTAACTACGCATCCCTTCATACTCTGTCTGAAGGAGTTAGACATCGTCTAACTACGATTCCCTTCAGACTCCGTCTGAAGTAGTTAGACTTTGTCTAACTCATTTCCCTTCAGACTCAGTCTGAAGGAGTTAGACTTCGTCTAACTACGTAAGATGTCTAAGACAACTTGCTTTAGACCGTGTCTAAGATAACGTTGTTTTATATTTTTTCCTGCACAAAACAAATAGACTACTCAACTTGATTCACACATAAGTTTAACATAGATCATCAAAATAATGTCAGTATTAAATAAACTTAATCCCTAGTTTATTTTAGTCAAAATAATTTGACCCAACATCTTCCTTCATGGTGAATTAGAGGAAGATGTATATATGAAAGTACTTGAGGGCTACAATGAAAAAGTTGATAACAAGGTATGTCGTTTAAATAAAACATTGTATGGTTTAAAACAATCTTTCCATTAGTGGAACAAAGAATTTTCAAAAATAAATTGTTGAATTTGGTTTTTTGCAATCTGTAAATGACAATTGCCTTTTTATTTTGAAAAACAAATTGATTATTTTACTGCTTTATTAGTGTATGTGGACGACATACGAATAAGTGGTACTCATATGGATATGATTAAATCCATTAAGAATTATTTAAATAATTGTTTTTCCATAAAAGATTTAGGAAAAGCTATATACTTTCTAGGATTAGAAGTGTATTGAAACTGTGAAATCATATATATGAATCAACGAAAATATGTGTTAGATATTTTAAATGATACAGGTTTATCTGGTTGTAAACCATCTCAAGTTCCTATGACTAAAGAGACAAAGCTAAATAATTTTAATATCCCTGATTTTATAGATCCTGAAAAATTTAGAAGGCTAATAGGAAGATTATTATATTTGAATTTTTTTCAACCGGATATTAGTTTTAGTGTACAAAAATTAAGTTCGTTTATGCATAACCCCTAAATGATCACTGTGAAGCAGCTTTATAGATTGTAAATATCTGAAAGGCACAACTTTTTTGGGGTTATTTTATTCTTGTAAATCTGATTTATTGCTTGAAAGTTTTTCATATGCAAATTGGGCAACCTGTACAGATACACGCAGATCATTAACTAATTATTGTGTAAAAATTGGAGATGCACTTGTATCATGGAAAACAAAGAAGCAAACGACTGTATCCCGTTCTTCAGCGGATGTAGAATATCACAGTATGATGACAACTGTTTCTGAACTAAATTGGATCAGCTATTTTCTCAATGACCTACATATTGATGTCAAATTGCCTATTCTTTAAAGTGCAATAATCAAGCTGCTATCCATATCAAGGAGAACCCCCGTATTTCACGAAAGAACAAAGAACCTAGACATCGACTGCCACTTTGTTCGTGATAATTTCAATAAGGTTTTTTCATACCAAAATATGTCTGTAAAAAATTCAGCAAGCTAATATTTTTAAAGTCATTGGATTGTACAACATTTTATACTCTTAGAGACAAGATGAATCTAAGAGACATCCATCTTGAGGAGGCGATGTAAGAATTATAAAATAGTGTTTAGAAAGTTTGATGTGTTATTTATGTATTAATAAAAGTTTATGGACTATTGTATATTTATCCCTTTTATAAATGGGAAATTTCTAATGAAATTAATCGATGATTTTATTCTCAATCTTCAAGATTATATTTTCCTTATCTTGGGTTCTAAAACCTAACTCAGAGAAACAAACGATTTTAAATAGCCATTAAAATGAGAAGAATATATAAGGAAAAAGGAAATTAAAAGCTTCATAATATGAGATGAAGAATGAGAAACTCAACGAAAAAATCAGCGAAAGTAAGTTCACAAATCAGCATGGCATGACATGTGGGTATGAGAGATAAATTTTTTAAAATTTCCCGAAGCACTTATTTCAGGTAACAAAACAGTTTCAAATTGTCCCGAAACAGTCATTTCAGAATGTGGGGACAACCTGGAAAGCCACGTCGAATTGGTGGACTTTCTTTTGTAGATTTTTCGTTGAGTTTATCGTTCCTGATCATATGAGATAGCCAGATAGGGTCAGAAAAGTTAGCTTGTTTTGGAAGGAGTTTGGTTGGTCTTCTTTTACTAGTTATAATATACACTATGGATATAATAGAAAAATCATCCCGTAAATGGGGAGTCATGGAATCATTCAATTGGCGCGATTGAAATGAAATGTGAGATTTGTATCACCATTTTGTTCGAAAGATTACGACTTGAACTCAAGTAATAAAATCGTAACAAGGACTGATAGTGATGGAGAAAGAGAGAGGGAGAGCTACTATATATAATCATAATTTTTTGTTTTTTTATTAATTGTTGGATATGTTATTATGTTTCATTTCTTTTGAAATCTTTTGAGTTTCATCTTTTCTTCAGTATAGGATGCACGTAGTGGTTCATGTAAGAATCTCTTGATATTTATTGAGAGATTTGGAGAAAGGAATAGAGGTACTTTCATTAATCATATCTGAATAATCTATAATATATTATATTATTATTATGCTTTCTAATATTGGTTTTTGAAAAATTAATGTGGTTAGAGAGTTCATGACATTTTAAAAAAATATTTGTTTGTTAATTTTGTGTTTTTTTCTATTGATTTAGTGTTTTGATTTTTATTATGCCAGGTTTAATATTATTCACAATAATTTTTATAGAAAATATTCCTAAAAAAGTGCAAAGGTTATAAAACTGAAGGTATAATTTAATTTTTTTAAAGTCAAAACTATAAGAAAATAAACCAAAACCATTAAATTTTCAAAAATTATTTAAACAAAAAATATAAATAATAAAAATCATAAAATGTTAAACATACATAATCATAACCATTAAAAATAAATAATCATAACCAAAAAACATAAATATTCATAACCATTAAACAACCACCATGTTCAAGGAAGCATAATCAAAAGACAAATTTTCAAAAACTTCAAAAATATTAAAAAAAAAAGAAATTAAAGTTCATTCATTATTCTTCGTTTTCTTGTTTTCCATGATCCTTTCCATCTTCTTTGCATCCAAAGAACACACCACACAATCTATCAAACTAAATTAATACGATATATATTATTAATAAATTACTAATATATGTTTTCAAAATTATTAAATATCATTGCAATGTAATTTGCAATAATATGATATCATACAATTTCATAACTCTTTGTGAAGAAATTATATATAATATTTAATGCAAAATGTAATGCTAGTATATTACAAATATGTCAAACTATTTTTTAAAACTAATAAATATTAAAGAAATATAGTTTGCAATAATATCATACCATGCAATGACTAGTTGCGAAGTGATTATATATAAGACTTAATGATATTATGTAGTATATGCGTCATTTATTTGATTGATTATGTAGTGTATGCGTCATTTATTTAGTTGCATTAAAAAATATTCTGCACCTTTATGTTGCGATTTGATGGTTCTTATGTAGTTAATGCGTCATTTATTTGATTGACTGAAATCTTAAAATTGTTTTAGGATCTATAAATATCTTTACTATAATCCGTAACAACCTAAACTTAGGAACATTATTTACAATAAACAATCTATTAAGTGTCTACAGAAAATTAAGCCAAACATCAGAGGTGAGTACATCAAGGTATAACTGCAAAAAATAAAAAATAAAATACTATGGAGGAATGAAATTGTTGAAATATTCATTATCATTGACAATATTTTGCATCTACATGATAACTACTCTAACATGTTTTTGTCATGTTCTTTAAACCCTTGTTAATTGGAAAGTAAACATCAAAAAGTCGCATTTACCTATGAAAATATGTGATATGATCATGTGAAAAACATTAAGAGAATAGAGCATACTAGGCCTTTCACATTTGTTATGCTCGAATCTATTGCTTTCTTGTAGTCAAAGAACATGTAGAGAATTAAATACAAAGACTCTTATCAAACTCGCAGACATGGTAGTTCACATATCGATGTAAGTGTTGGGAAAAACATATATTATATTCCTTACTTGATTGAAAAACATAGGAGCAAATAAAGAACAAGTAAAAGTGGAAATAAATAACACAATGCACATATGATATTTTTACGTGGAAAACCTCATCAAATTAAGGAGTAAAACCACAGGTCTTTACGTCCAGTTCAAGCTTCACTATAATCAGAGTTGAGAATACAATTAAGGTATAACAACTTTTTAATACCGTAGAAAGATAAAAAGGCATATCCAAAAAGATATAACTTTTTGGTTCCAAACAAGTCAAATAAAATAACTCAAATTAGGAAGAATCTTTAAGCCCCAGAAAAACAAATTTCGAGACGTCTAAACTTTAATCCGACCGTTGAAAGTGTAGAGGAATGAGTTACCAATATCTCGACAAAATCTCAGCGCCATCGGACTCCGTTTGAATCATCCGATCATCAGTTTGATGAACCCTGCGCGGCTGTAGGCGAAAATCTGCCACAATATTTTCTCTTTCTTCCTCTCTTTTAATTTTTCTGAGTTCTACTTCTTAATGACGGCTGCCGCTCTTTAGATATTTGAGAAATCAGGTTATAACATAACCCTTTAAAATACTATAATACCCTTAATGAATTAAAAGTGAACTTGAACTACTATTGGGCATTTTTCATAGTTGGGAGCCCAAATAAAACCCAACAAACTGTCTCCTCACAAGTATGGAAAAGTTGTTGTCAACCTAGTTGTTGAACAACAAAACTTGAACTTGCTTTTAGGTAGTGCCTTAGTCATCATATCGACGCCATAATCATCTGTATGCACATTTTATAAAATTAACAACTTTTCGTCTAACGTGCTAGGTCAAATTATTTTGACTAAGGGTCAAAGTATTTTGATGATGAGTTGGTATAAAACTTAAACTAAGCCGTCTATTTTTTTGGGTGCAGGTGTATCGAAAACATGTTTTATTAGACTAAGTCTAAATGAGGTTCATTAAACTGATTGAATATTAGACACATAGAGTTAGACGTGTAGTCTAATAGATACGTAGTTAGACGTGCAGTCTAACAGACGCAGTTAGACGTACAGTCTAACAGACGTAGTTAGATATATATAGTTTAACAGATACGTAGTTAGACGTGCAGTCTAACAGACGTAGTTAGATGTGCAGTATAACAGACTTAGTTAGACGTATTGTCTAACAAACGTAGTTAGACGTGCAGTCTAACAGACGTGGTTAGACGTGCAGTCTCACAGACGTGGTTAGACGTGCAGTCTAACAGACGTGGTTAGACGTGCAGTCTAACAGACGTAGTTAGACGTGCAGTTTAACAGATACGTAGTTAGACGTGTAGTCTAACAGACGTAGTTAGACGTGCAGTCTAACACAGACGTAGTTAGACGTGTAGTCTAACAGATACGTAGTTAGACGTGCAGTCTAACTCCATCTGATTAGTCTGAAGGGAAGCATAGTTAGACGTGCCATCTAACCGATGAGAGTTAGACGTGTAGTCTAACTCCTTCAAATTAGTCTGAAAGGATGCATAGTTAGACGTGTCGTCTAACAGATACGTAGTTAGACATGCAGTTCAATAGAGACATAGTTAGACGTGCAGTCTAACAGATACGTAGTTAGACATACAGTCTAACAAATGAGAGTTAGACGTGCAGTCTAACTCTATTAGATTAGTCTGAAGGGAAGCGTAGTTAGATGTGTCGTCTAACAGATGAGAGTTAGACGTACAATCTAACTCCTTCAGATTAGTGTAAAGGGATGCGTAGTTAGACGTGCCGTCTAACAGATACGTAGTTAGACGTGCCGTCTAATAGAGATGAAAGTTATACGTGAAGTCTAACTCCTTTAGATTAGTCTGAAGAGAATCGTAAATAGACGTGTCGTCTAATCCCATTAGACTAGGTGGTCTAATGGATCCTGCTATTAGACGTGGGCGTCTAATTTCATTAGACTTGTCAGTCTAAGTGAAAAACGTCTAATGTCATGCTTAAGAAGTTGCTTGAAGCTAGCATCCGTCTACCCACGATCAACTAGCTGTATGATACTCCTGCTCCACTTTTACATGCAGATCATTACGACTGCTAGTTGCAACCAATTAACTAATCCCATGTAAGCAAATATTCTTCCCACTACATGTTTCTTGTAGGAATATCCTAGAAGAATATTTGGTGCACTACCAGATTGGTACTGCCACGATCCTGGTGCTCAGAGTCTGTTGTACCTTTGTACTATGGAGGCATTCCAATGGAAGTTCTCCACGTGTCATTATAGAAGATTCGACCGTTGGTTCCTGCTGTCTATTTTAAAGATTCTCAAGGACAACGGACGAATAGATAGAATGAGAGAGAACTCGATCGATTAGAACGTACGCGAACATACAAGCTGATACACGAACGAACTTCTTTCTTGCTTATTGTGTGTACATCAAGAGAGAGTTAGAATTAAAGTATTGTCTTGAGTGATATTCTTCAATATACTGTAAGTTGAACAGAGTCTGTTCTGTTCAACAGTGAACTAGCCTTGCAACTGTATTTAATTCTAAGAAACTTATAGTGAATCCTTCCTGTGGTTAGAAGAAGGGGTGACGTAGGAGAGTTTTGTTCTGAACATCCATAAACAACTTTTTGTGTCATTTACATTCTGTCATCATCTCCTTCTTTGGTACTTAGCTTCAAACCCAAGCAAACGTTTCCGCACTTAAATCGTTCAAGAGCTTTCAAGGGTAAAGAAAGGGGCATTCGATGGTCTTCGAGATGGTATAGTTCCATTCCAGATTTGATAGTAGGGATCGATTGTCTTGTCTGAGGAATTACAAGTGGACGGTTAAGCAAGCTTCCTTTAAGGTCCTTTTTACCCATCTCTGTATAGGCTAAACTATCAACCGCTTTCTTTTAACTTACTTTTCTGTTCCAGTTAGGGCCACAAGACAAGCAGATCTCCGCAGGGTAGTAACTTTATTAAGTGAGCCTTCCACCAGCTGTGAGGTTGAGGTCTCTAAATCGATTTAGGAAGGTTGATCTCGAGATTGGCTTTCATTATATGTTCTAGTTCAAGAGTTCATACCGTGTAAAAGAACTTGATTTTTTCATCTCGACTAGTCCTTTCTTGTTATTGCCTACGCAGTCCCTGCCCCTCATCTTGCTGTGCCTCTTTCCCTGCCAGGGAGAAAGCTCTTTTCTTTTCATGTGATCAAGCTAGTTCAATCAAGTTCTTTTAAGCCAGCTGCCGCTCTTTGGACTTTTCAAACTTAGCGAACTGAAACATCTGAGTAGCTAAAGGAAAGGAAATCAACCGAGACCCCGTTAGTAGCGGCGAGCGAGAGCGGGTTGGGGGTTTGAAGAAAAACAAAGACGAAGCTTCGTTCTTCACCCGAAGGAAAAAGTTCTGAACACTTCGTTCGAGCTCAATTACATCGACCCTTCGTGTTCACTTCTTTTTCGCCAGGTTTCATTCTCTTATCAAAAGATTGGATGATGGAAAAAACAGCAAGCGATATAAATCCCTAACAAGATTTCTATCAATTCGTTTATCTGAAGCCGTTATAAATAGCCAGACCCCCGTCTCTATCGATTACGCCGATCCTATCATAACGCATCCCGTATCCAATAATACCTTACATCAATGTGTTTAGATCTACAATGATATGTTGAATTTTTCGCTAGATAAATAGCTCTTTGACTATCATAGAGAAGAACATACCTTTCTTGCAAAATACCAAGTTCAAATAATTACTTCTAAACCCAAATAAGCTCCTTGCACGCATCCGTTGTTGAAATAAGTTCAGCCTCCGCAGTCGACAACGCAACACACTTTTGTAGTCTCGATTGCCAAGAAATAGCTCCCCCTCCTAAACTAATCAAGTAGCATGAAGTGGATTTTCTTGAATCAGCATCACCTGCCATATTTGAGTCGGTATAACCAGCTAAATTCGGATTCTCATTTCCAAGACAAAGTCTCATGCTTGATGTGACTCTGAGATATCTTAATATCCACTTCACTGCTTCCCAATGTTCTTTTCCCAGATTTGAAAGAAACCTACTGACATTACCAACAATATAAGCTAGATCTGGTCTCGTGATAACCATAACATACATAAGACTACCAATATCTGAACTATAGGGAATATTCTTCATATATTCCTTCTCATCATCATTTGAAGGACTATATTCGGAGCTCAATTTAAAATGAGCAACTAAAGGTGTGCCGACACTTTTAGCATTCTCCATATTGAATCTTTGTAATACTTTCTCAATATATTTTTCTTGAGACAACCATAACTTTTTCATCTTTCTATCATGATTGATTCTAATTCAAAGAATGTACTTTGCTTGACCAAGATCCTTCATTGCAAAGGACTTCCCTAGGTCTTGTTTCAACCTATCAATTCTCCCAGCACTTTGACCAACAATAAGAATATCATCAACATAAAGTAATAGAATAATAAAATTATCAAGAGAGAACTTTTGCACAAACACACAATGGTCAGAATTAGTCTTTTCATATCCGTGTTGCTTCATAAATAACTCAAACTTCTTGTACCATTGTCGTGGAGCCTACTTCAAACCATACAAACTTTTGTAGAACATTGCAAAAACATTGGGTAACCCATTATATGTTATATAGTGCATGAATTAAGCGACCTAAAGGTCCCGTGGTTTTACTCTTGTAGAACGTGTTTACCACGCTAAAGTTCGATGTGGGGTTGTACAATGAGAGGAGCATAATTGAGTAAAGAGAAATTATTACAAAGAAGGTGACAATGTTGCTGATATGATGACGGTTCTTGGATTTAGGAGCTAAGAAGACTTTGCTGATTGATAAAGCAAATGATGGAAGACAAGAGGGAGATATCATATAAATCAAGGTGAAATATATTCATGGTACACAATCTTGGTACAACGAAAGGGTATATTCAACAAAAAAGAAACTATATCTTTTGGTGTTTATTCGTGATATTAGGTAATAAGATTAACACAAAAGAAAAGTAGATATTTTGTTATGGAAATAAAATTAGAAAATACCGGATCATCGGCAACGCCAAATCTATTAGGATGTTTCACATCAGTGCATCTTTATCTATCTCTGACTAGACTATAGTATTGCAAACTATTTGTATCACGACATTTAGAACCTGAATTTGAATTCTCACCCCTATCAGATACCACTAATGGTTGTTTTAAATTAATCTCAACCCTATTAGAAACAACCAATGATTCTTTTGAATCCATCTGTACGGTATTTGAAACAAAGTATTTTTTACAATTTTATCTTTACTTTGTTGCAACATAGATTGCTCATCAAATACCGCATCTCTATTGATTTCAGTTTTCTTTATTTTTGGATCCCAAAACTTGTATCCCTTAACACCTTTCGTGTAATCTAGAAAGATGCATTGCTTGGAATTTGGATCAAGTTTTGATCTTTCATTACCCGGTACAAGAACATAAGCTGAACAACCAAACATCTTTAAATTATTAAAGTCAACTACATTACTTGTCCACACTTCTTCTACAACTTTACATCCCAAAGATGCATGTGGTGATCTAATGATGAGATAATCCTCCATATTCACAGCTTCTACCCAGAAACCTTTTGGAAGATCCGCATTCAGACTTTAGCATATTGCCTTCTCAACAATGAATCTATTCATGCATTCCACCACACCATTTTGTTGTGATGTCTTACATACTGTAAAATGCCTCTAAATACCATGCTCCTCACAAAACTTATTGAACTGTGTATTTGTGTATTCTGTACCATTATCGAATCTCAAATACTTGATTTCTTTTACATATTTGGTTCTTTACCTACACTTTACATAGCTTGAATTTGGCAAAGAATTCAGATGTATATTTCAATAAATAAATCTATACATTTCATGAATAAAAGTCATGTAGTACAAAGCTCCACCCAATGAAGATTCTCTTGTAGGACCATATACGTTGGAATGTACATAATCAAGAATTCCTTATGTATTGTGCTTACCAGCTGCAAAACTAACTTTAGTCTGTTTTTCAAGAATACAGAATTTGCAAAAGTCTAACTTACAAATTTTAACACCTTTCAACATATCTCTTTTATGTAATTCAATCATTCTACACTCGCTCATATAACCTAAATGAATATGCCATACTTTTTTGTTATCATCATCTAACTCAACAAAATGGACTCCACCTACAATTATACTCCCCAACAATGTGTAGATATTCTATTTGTTTCGTTTTCCTCTCATAAAAATCAACGCGTCTTTACGAATATTAATGGTTTCCTGATTATCATCCATTTTATGAGAATACCCAATTTAATGTAAAGTACCTAACGAGATCATATTCTTTTTCACTTCATGTATATGCATAACATTAGAAAGAGTTCTAATAGTACCACCATACATCTTAATTTTGACTTCACCCATGCTAATAATACTACAACATCTATTGTCACTCAAGAGAACAAAACCAAAAATACCTGACTTGTATGTACTGAACCACTATTTGTTAGGCGTTATGTGATGAGAACATCCCGAATCAAAAATTCATGCATCCTTGAATTGACTATTTGTAATTGAAAGTACATCACCATCATTATGCTCTAAGTCGTCTTTTTAGACAACGTTCACCGACTTAGAAGATTCAACATCATTAATCGTCTTTAGACATTTTTTCTTTAAATTTCCTAACTCTCTACAATTATAGCAAAAAATTGTCTTTTTTCTCCTTGACTTGGATTTGGATTTTCCCCTTTTAGAACACTCTTTTCTTGCTTTGTTTCACGACCTTAATTTCCTTTAACATATAAACTATCAAATTGGTTTTAGTCCAATAATGCTGCAGCAATTACTTCAAATTTGATAGTTTCTTTTTCATATGTCAAAGTAGTTACTAGATGCTCATAGAAAGACGATAACAAGCACAAAAAATATTTCTTTATCTTCATCATCAATATTCACATCAAGATGCGCTAGATTCGTGATTATCTAAATGAAGATATTCAAATGTTGAGCCTAATCGGAACCCTCGTGCATCTTTAGCCCATTTAACTGTTTCTTTAGATACAACTTGGTCGTCAACCATTTGGACATACACTGACTTTATAACTTTTTTCCATATTCCAACTAGAGATTACAAATTCAATACACTTTATATGATTTCATATATCCAACAAAGTTGTATGGTCCCTAATGCATGTTGCTGCAACTCTTCCCAATCTTCGTCTTCCATTCCTATTGGTTTTTCAGCATGCAAGGCTTTCAATATTCCTTCTTGCGTCAACAAATCATTAACTCTCGTTTGCCACAAATCAATATTACGTGTTCCATTGAACTTTTCAACTTCAAATCTGATTATATAAGACACCTCATCAAACTCCAATACAAATCAAGCAAGTTCAAAATAAAAGTCAAAACAAGGTTCAAGAACTTGTTGAAATATGGAATCAAATAAGCCTTTAGATTATTTTGAATAACAAACATGACATAAATCAAGGAAGCCTTAAACTTTATGATTTGTTTCTCTCTCCTACCGTAAGTTGCTGCTATTATCTTCTCTCTCATTAAAAAAAATTATATTTTCAGATCTCTATTTTTCTACATATTGAAAAAATAGATCGAAAAAATAGATCTAAATGTCTTCCTCTTTCCTTCAAATTTTGTTGATCTATTTCCAATAACAGTTAGAAAAGCAAAAAACTCTGTTTTCAGCTTTTCATCGACTAACAAAGAAGATGCCTACTTCTTGTTACATTTTCTAAAATCCATCTCTGTTTGGAAGCTTCGACTAGTCAAACAAGCTTTATAATATCATGTGTAGGCCATTTATGTATCTTCTTAGGTAATCCTTGTTGTTATAATATTCTTCTTCTTTAGTAATTATTGAATATAATTTCTCTAGGTCTAAATCCCTTTTCCTTGTAGTTTAAATATCTTTGTTCAATTTGTATTGTGTAGGTCCATTATCACCATCATACCTAGTTTTAATTTCTATACACATCTATTGTGAAGTACTTGCACTTTGGAAGCGTAATTTATTTTTCATGGAAATGATTTTCATAATCCATGACCTAACAATATTATCTACCATTTTCCAATGAATGATTTATTTTGGATCTTCAGGTAGGGTACAAGATTCACCAAGAATCTTAATTTCATCTTTTCTAGTAAAATTAATTGAATGCTAGTAGTCCATTCAAAATAGTTGTTGGGAGTTAATACATTTATGTTAAGAATGTTTACTGACATGTCTCCTCCATGTAAATAGTGAGGATCAGTTATTTCTCTCTTTTGGTTAGTCATAATATGATTTATTTGAGAGAGTTTGTTCCCGGTAGATTAATTTGTGAAGGAATTGTTAAGATTTTTTGGGCAACTAGGTTAGTGTTATTTGAAAAAATTTCTCATGTCCCGTGAACAAGATTCTTTTTCGATATTTCTATTGATGAAGATCCTAGCTCTGATACCATGTGAATTTGGTATTTACTTAGTCAATACTGTGTGATATTTATACCATGTGAATTCCATCAAAAATACTGTGCGATATTGAAGATCACAAACAATCGAACAAAAACGAAGAACAAAAGCCAACTTTCAGGGAGAGAAACCAAAACTAAATTTTGGATTGCTGATTAATGTGTATGTAAGCTCCAATGTATTCAACTAGTTTTTGTATATTGCTTATAATGAAACCTATATAATAAAATTATCCTTATACTATATAAGACTTTATAAACTAGTCATTAACTAATTAATGTATTTAAAAAACACTTGAACTTTTATATACATGCAATCACTTACGGAAAACGGGTTAACTAAAATATACTAAAAACATATAACATATTTCCTTATCTTGACATCAATTACAAGATATTCCAAACAAAAAACAAAATTACAATATCTAAAGGAAAACCAGTTTTTAAAAAAAGAATCTTAACTTAAAAATTAAGATCTCAGCGACGTTGACCTAACGTTGTCCATAATAATTTTTATCAGCGATATTTTTCTTTATAAATGTTTTCGCTTATAAAAGAAAGATTATCAGCGATGATATTATGCTATCGCTATCGCTGATAAGCTATAATATCAGAGATGACATTACCGTTTGTTGTCGCTGATATTCAGGTTTTTCCGCCTTGTTTTTGGGTCGATTATTAGCGACGATATTAGACTATTATCGTCGCTAATAAGCTATAATATCAGCGACAACACACGAAAATGTCGTCACTGATAGTCCTTAAATAACTCGATCACTTTTCTTCTTTCTTTCTTACCTCCACTCCACCACACAAACGCTCCGCTGCTCTACCGTTCGCTCCTTCCACAAGTAATGAAATCGAATTCTACTCTGATTATTATTCTTGTTTTTTTTCGTTTACTTCAATCTATTGTTCTTTATTTTTCTGTTTTACCGGTTGAAATCATGTATTCGAGATTTTTTCTTTGTTTGCATTCTCCATTGGGTGAGTTCCTAAATTTGCCTAAGTTTTTTATTATTAGGGTTACATGTTATAGAGAAATGACTTATTTGGAACTATATGTTAGATTTATTCACCGTGTTTTAGTGTTAGTTGATATGTATCGTATGTATTGATTTCATTGATTGTTTAGTATGTTGATTAATTGGTTATATGTTGATAGTAATTAAATAGGTAGAGTTAATTTTATTATTTATTGTTAATTCTAGTTAAAATGGAATACCCGATAAAAATTGGATGACTATACACGGAAATGATCCAAACTATATTCATGGGGTTGAAATTTTCATACACTTCGCGATTTTGTCTGTTTGTAAAATGTTCAAATCAAACTTATGAGAATAGATAAGTGGTCAAATATCATCTAATTGTATTTAGGATTCTTCAAAATTATATTTTGGTACATTCATGGGGAAACGAGATATTCGAAAGAAAGAGACAGTATTCATGTAGGTACTTAAGATGAGGATGATTAATTAGAAGACCTTATAAATGAAAATCATGGTGTAAAAGAGAATGACGTTAATAATGAAATAAACGAAGAAATTGATCAAGATGATCAATTTATGAAAGATATTATCAACGATTTGTATCCAACCGTTGATGCCTTAAATAATGAATGCCCTATTGACGATGCTCGGGCATTCTACCGTTTGTTGGATTATTCAAAACTTCCCTTGTACGAAGGATCCCGAATTTCAAAAGCCTCAACCTTATTTCAAGTACTTAACATAAAAAATGTTGGTCAATGGACCAACACGTAATTTGACTTGTTGTTAAAATTTTTCAAAGAGGAAATATTACCAACTAATTCTAAGTTGCGAAGTTTAAACTATGAGTGTAAGAAATTTATTACAGACATCAGTTTAATGTAAGATTTAGAAGAGTGTAAATTTTGTGGTGTCTAGAAGGAAATCAACCAATCAAGGGGTACAATTCGGAAAAAGGTGAATGAGAAGTTAATTCCAAATAAAATGTTATGATATTTCCCACTTGCACAAATGTTGCAAAGGTTGTACATGTGCTCTAAATCCGCTCCTTAGATGACTTAGCATAAAGATATTATTAATGTTGATGATGAAGTCTTAAGGTATCTAACTAATTCATTGACATGGTTTTTCCCAAAAACATTCATTGACATGGAGATCCTTTGATGAAAAAGTTTAAAGATTTCTCCTCGGAGCCTTGGAATGTAAGACTTTCTATCACAAGTCACGGGTTCCAACTCTTTACAAATGGAAAGACATCTTATTACATTTTCCTGTTATTATTATCCCTTACAAACTCCCTCCTACAATTTATATGGATAGAAGTAACTTCATTATATTCATGTTAATCCCCGGGCTAAAAATCATGGGGATTCAATTGACATGTTTCTCCAACCATTGATTGACGAGTTAAAAGAGTTGTGTCATACAGGTGTGATAACTTACGATGCGAGCCATAAAAAATATTTTAATATGCGGGAATATATGTTATGGACTGTGGTATAACAATAGCATGGGGTTGAATATTGTTGAACTAATAATCACTTTCTATTCGATTTTAATCCTGTTAAAGTTGAAAATATGTTTCTATTCTTCACAAATCTTTGCAAGCTCTTGAAAGGATTCAAGTGCGGAAATACTTGCTCGATTTGAAACAACAGATAAACGATTAGAAAAAGCATAAATGAAATAACACAATGAGTTTTATGGATGTTCAGAGATAAAACTCATATGTCACTCCTTCTTTTGTTTCAAGAAGGTTTTTTATTAGAAGGTTTTGATTCGTATAACAATTACACAAACCCATTCAGATACACAAGACTTTACAGATGCCAGTTTATGAACTTCTAACTATCAATCTGTTGAACATGAAATCCCTCTTTAACTTATAATACTAAAATTTCAGTTAGAAAGAACAGTACACAATTGTTCAGCTTAGCTTTGTGAATCACATAGTGATCTTAGAGAAAGTAAACATACAGAACTTAGTAATTTAGAATTTGTGCGATTGTGCGGGGGAGCCAGAGATTCGCCATTGTACTTAGATCACCTTATATATTGAGGAGTGGAAACGGTTGAATCTTCTTTTTGGATACGTGTCAGCTTTCCATTGGACCTACGCAATGTGTACGAGATCGTACATGAGAATATATTCGTTGGATTGTTGTGTATCGGATTGCACTATAGAATATTCGTTGGATTGTGGTGTATTGGAAGGTACAAGATGTGTTGATGGAATACTTGAGTACGTGGAACTTAAGTAGTTATAGCATGTTAAGCTCTCTTGAAAGACTAATGATAACGAACGCTGCTGATGAGAAATGATAAGTTGACTCTTCTTTAGATGGTTGTGGAAGCAAGATCTGATGGCGCTTCTTAAGACCCGATTATCTGTTGAAATGAGACGTCTTCTCGCGCACTTCTTTAGACTAACAGGTGTATAGAAGCTAGATGTCTACTCGTGCACTTCTTTAGACTAAAACGTCTGTAGAAGTTATACGTCTGCTCATGTACTTCTTCAGACTAACACGTCTATAGAAGTATGACATCTACTCGTGCACTTCTTCATACTAACACGTCTGTAGAAGTTAGACGTTTGGTCGCACACTTCTTCAGACTAACACGTCTATAGAAGTTAGACTTCTGCTCGTGCATTTCTTTAGACTAACATGTCTATAGAAGTTAGACGTCTTTTTACGCACTTCTTTAGACTAACATGTCTGTAAAAGTTAGACGTTTGCTCATGCACTTCTTCAGACTAACACGTTTATAGAAGTTAGACGTCTTCCCGCGCGTCATGAGTTGTACCTGTACATAGAAAATTTCACAACTTAGTTTTGTTCATGAAGACATCATTAAAACTATGTCATATTGATTTAAACTTATTCACCTAAGTTTATTAAAACATTTTTCCTTAATTAATTATTTATCTTTTAAATAATTTTCCTTTTTCTTTATTTAACTTAATCTAACAATTTCCCCTTTTGATGATGTTAAAACTAAGTTAAAATTGAGTTAAGAACATGAAATTAAAAGGAAGTCAATATATTTTTATAAATATGAAAAACATAAGATATACAAGGTTTTAGATCCCCCTTTTAATTCTTGACGCTTCAGCCTTCGATTCCTCCTCCTCTTCGTCCTCATGCACTTCCTCCACCTCGTCCTCCATTGTGGTATGGCTTCCATCTTGAATGAGTGTCCCGAATGCAAGTTTCCCCTGAATTACTACCTTCCTCCTTTCTAACATTATCAAGGGAGAGAGAATAAACATTGGAAACTTCAAGAGTCGCATCTTCTTTAGCTTGGAAGCGTAGAGAGACTGCGTCAACATCTTCGATTCGCTCAACTTTTGTTGTCTTAAGGGATTTAGAAATTTCCATAAGATGGAGGGAGAGTAGATCTATTGAAGACTTTGTCTCTTTGTGAAGGTCAAAATTAGTGTTAAGTAGAGTGGTCTTCATCCTGGTCAATTGATATATTATCTTCGATACTTCACACAAATTCCTCAATATTTCTTTGTTTGCATCTCCTTGAGCCTAGGCAACATCACCAGTTTTCCCTTCCAAAATCTTCAACTTTCTAAAGATTGTTTTGATGATATACTGCATAGGCTCAAGAGCTTCAAGAGTGAAGTTGCGGAGATCCATAGTTCCCCAAGAGGACTCCTTAAGGGAATTGGGGGCCGAAGAGATGATATGGGACTCCAAAGCAAATAGGGGATATTCGAGTACTTACTTGAATATACCGCTCCAGTTCTTTATCTAGAGATGAGACTCGAGGCACATTGATCATTTCCTGAGACTCACCTTCTTCACTTTCGATCTCTTGGCCTAGATCCTTTAAAAATTTCGATGATTCTTTAAAGTAAATAGATTTAGATGAAAGGGATTTCTTGGATACAGTAGAGGTTGAACGTTTGGACTTTGGGGAGGCTGGCTGAATCTCTTCAGACGCCTACCCGTCTAATGAGATTATCAGAATAGAAGGGGTCTTCTTAGAAACAGGGGTTGAGCACTTATCAACATCCTTAGAAGGTTCCCTAAGAATACGATTTCTGCTCAAACGATATTGGTTGCTGAGGAGAAGAGGAGAGCACCTTCTCTTGATCTGAGGAGATGAGCTCCTCAACAAATTTTGAATGCTGCTCATCAGCAACCTTTGAGGACTACTCATTCTCAACCGAAAGAACTTATTGCTGAACAACAGATATAGACAACTCCTTCTTAGGAGAAGGGAGTTTATACTGTTCTTTAGACGTAGGGATATGCTGTTACTCAGTGAAGAGAAGATCAAGCAACTGCATCTCCTCAACGGATTGAGCAGTAGAAGGCATCAATTTTTCAATGAAAGTCTGCTACTATTCAGAATCCGAGCAATTCTGCTCGGGATTAGATGCCTTATTAGGAGTTCGTCAGTCTTGAACGACTCCATACCATGAATGAAACACAAAGCTATTGAACTTTAAGAATCCAGGATTAGCTGTAGACAAATGTTCACTTTGCCATCTACCAAGGTTGTGTTCTCCAAGGGATTATAATTAGCCTCCCTGTCTTGGATAATTGGAAACAGGGAATGCCCTTTGATATTGCAACAACTAGCTTTCTTCTCTTGAGAGCTTCATTGACATGATTGGTGCAGGTCTAAGATATGATCGATTTTTTCAACTTAAGCAATGTCTTTAACTACTTAATCACATTAGAACCTTTAATAACGTCACTGAACTTTGTATGGAACCTTGTGTAGAGTCATTTGTCAAATGCATCTATTTTCACATAGGTAGTGGACTCAACCTGCTACATGATAAGGTAAAGTGACTGCTGCACCTACGAGAGAGACTCGAATTCTTCAACCAATAGTCCTTTTCCCTTACCTACAAATTTGGCAAGCTTGGCAGAAAGGACCGGTTCCTTGAAGACTATGATCTTTGTAGCTTGAAATTGTCTCGCAATGGCTGCTGGAGAGAAGCCGGAGACGGGAACTGAAGCCTTTAGAGTTGAAGCATCATGCTGAGCTGGATCAGAAACAACAACCATCTAAATAGCTGGGATTACATCATCTGGACGGAATTCAGAACAGCGTTTCTGCGGCTTCATCATTCGGTTCCATAATGGGAACATTAGCAATAATATGACCAGCTGAGTCAACAACTAGTGATTCAGTTTATTTCTTAGTAGTTGGAATAATAGGCACTTTAGACAAAATAGGTGCAGGAGATACCTTAGGAGACGTTTCTACTGCAGTAATATCAGCAGTCTGACTAGAAGGCTCGATATACAATGATTCTTCACATGGATTCACAGTAGACGACTCAACAGACGCAACGTCCGAAGGTAGAACATGGGCTACCAAAGGAGGCACCTCTTCAGCAGGAATTTCTTTCAATCTGGACTTCTTCGAAATAGAGTCAACCTCAACAGTTTCTCCAACTGAGGCACGCTTATGGCTTGTAGTGCTTGAATTTGACTTATGCACCTACACATTTCTCCTTTTTGCATGTGTTTTAAGACTGAAGGTCGCTGGGAACTTGGACAGAGTGGTCGATTGACCACTCGACTACGGGACAGTTGATGTGAACTTGGCTTCTTTAACTACCTTCATCTTGAGAATGTAGCTCCCAACCTTGCTACTTGCCATGATCCTACTAATATTAATATTGGCACCTTTGCCTAAGGACAGTTACAGGTTTTTAGAACCCAACTGAGTTGGAATAAGAAGCCCACACTCTGCTTATGTGGCATAAACACCATTAAACAGAGAGTTCAAAATAGGACGAATGACCTGTTGATAATCATCCCCTTTGATATGACCACTATGATCTCGACTCTCTCTTGGGTATAGGCGTTGAACGACCCTACTTTCCCTTGAAGAGACTTGACAATGATATTGTTAAGAAGACATTACTCAGATTTGAGATACTTCTTCTCGAGAATAGAAATAGGACCATAGATGTCTAAGAAAATATTTTGCATCTCCGATATAGGCTCGAATAGAACCTCGTCGAAGGCGGTAAGGCCTTCCGTCGGAAGCCCAAGAATCTGGGCAAAAAGAGCTTCGGTTATAGATATATCAGAGCCCTTCACCATTTCTGAAATAGAGTCACCAACCAGCTTCGCCGATGCAAAGAACTCACGAACCTCAAGTTCATGAAGAATGAATGGGCCGCCTAGAAATTTTCTGAGGTTGGAAGTCTCTAGAGTTCTAAACATCGCCTCAATCTTCGACAGCCCAGACGCATATACAGATTCAAAATCTACCTGTATTGTGTTATGAGTGAAGGAAACTTTCTTAGTCCTCTTAGGGGTTAGAAAAGGCAACTGATATTCTATAGAGAAGACAAAGCAAAAACTGATATTTTAGGGTTTTAGAAAATGCAGATGGAAGGTGAGACGTCTTAGGCGTGCAATGTACCCTTTTATAGACTATAAATGACACGTGTCTTAAAAAACATCATTAATAAAAGACATCATTTACATAAAATACATCATTAAGAGAAAAGATGTGTGTGGTAATGGGCCGTCAGGCTTGTATATCACATTTTTAATCATGATAGACTAGTGTCTTCTTGATATTCGTCCTTGAAGATATTTATAAGATATTTATCTTGTCTTATAAATATTTTCTCTCCAAATAATTCAAAATGTGACATTTTTACTATCTGAACGAGAAGATAAAATGACAGCGCATTAAAAAAAATTAGGACAGCTGTCCCACTTGTCTTAAGATGAGGCGTCTTGGGAGCACTTGTAGACATACGTCAATCTGTGTTGTCCGTATACTTTGCATTTAAGCTTAGTAAAACATTTGTTTGGAAGGCGTCTACTGACTTATAGCAATAGTTGTATCATCAGACATCCATCTAACGTCTTAGTGTCTGACAAAACATAAAATGCAAGCTACTTAAGCCCAGCCCGTCTGATACATAGTGTCGTAAGACGATTGTTTTGTTCAGCACGATTTGAGACATCCGTGTTAAGGCGTCTGACTTATAAATTAATCAACAAATTCTCCCTCAAATTCTGCATACTTAATTAAATAAATTTAGATCTAAAAGACCCAAAATATTTCTATAGTAAGAAAACTTAGTCTTGGGGAGTGGCTTCGTAAATATGTCATCCACTTACTAATTTGTTGGCACATATTCCAGTCGAATATGTGTATGAGCAACATGATCCCAGATAAAATGATAACAGATTTCGATATGCTTCGTCCAAGAGTAACACCGAATTATATGTGATCGCGATAACACTAATGTTGTCGCAGAAGATGGGAGACTAGTCTACCTAAATGCCAAAGTCTCTCAACTGTTGTCGAACCTACATCAACTGAGCACAGCAGCTGCCCGCGACAAGATATTCTTCTTCTATTGTATACGTGGCGATAAACGTCTGCTTCTTGCTAAACCATGACATCAGACGATCACCAAGGAACTAACAAGTTCCACTGGTGCTCTTCTGATCGATCTTGCAACCTGCATAGTCTGCTTCAGAATATCTAATTAAATTGAAACTGGAATCCTTCGGATACCAAAATCCCATATTTTAAGTTTCCTTTAAATATTTCTAAATACGCTTAGCAGCAAAATAATGAGATTGATTAGGATTCGTCTAGAATCTTCCACAGACGCCGACAACAAACAATATGTGTGGCCGAATGAAAGATAGATAGAGCAGATATCTTATGATTCCACAATAGGCAATTATATCCACAGACTAGCCATCTTCATCCTTGTCCATCTTACTAGATGAGTTCACGGGTGTTGAAGCAACTGAGCAACTCTCCATGCAAAATTTCTTCTACAACTCCCTGATGTACTTCGCTTGATTGATGAAGATGTCATCTTCAAGTTGACGAACTTGAAGACCATGGAAGAACATCAGCTCACCCATCACGCTCATTTCAAATTTGTAATGCATCAACTTAGAAAACTTCTCACATAATTTGGGGTTAGTTGACCTAAATATGATATCATGCACATAAATTTGAACAAGCAGTATATATGAATCTTTAATAAATCTAAAAAGTGTTTTATCTACTGTGCCAATAATATAATCATGCTCAAATAGAAAATTAGTCAAAGTGTCATACCAAGCTTTAGGAGTTTGCATAAGACCATATAGAGCTTTATCTAGTTTGAAAAACATGATTAGGCAAAGAGTGATTTTGAAAACCAAGAGGTTGTTTAACATAAAAATCCTCATTTAAATGACCATTAAGAAATGCACTTTTAACATTCATTTGATAAACTTTAATGTTTTTAAAGGATGCATAATGTCACGGCCCAATCTTCCTGGACCAAGAAGAGGAAGCTTAAGGAGAATGCCACGACCCAATATTCCTAGCCCAAGAAGAGGAGGAGGTTTAAGCCCGCTTAAGCCCAACGCAAGGAATATTTTAGATGGAAGGCAGATGCTTGATTAATGCATCACTAATTGAGAGTTGAAAGGCGTGTCCTTGATTAGTGCATCACTAATTGATACTTAAAAGGAATGTCCTTGATTAGTCTATCACTAATTGACAATTAGAAGGAATCCCTAAATTAGTGCATCACTAATTGACACTTGTAAGGAATGCCCTAAATTAGTGTGTCATTAATGTAATAGCTAGAATTAGTCCTATAAATACATGTGAGGTATTACATTATAAATCACCAAGTATTCGAGTAATATAATACTATTCTTTGTAAGAGTTACTCTCTCTCTAGAATTCTTGTGTCAATTTTATTAAATGTCGAGTGTTGCATCGAGTAAGGCTGACTAGTTACTCGTTTTTGCGAAGATCGTAACTAGTGCCGCACGGATCGTCCGTGAAAAGACTAAGCCCATGAGAATTGGTATCAGAGCTGAAATGACGAAGAGATCGGAAGAAAATTCAAAGGTCGTGAACGAAGTAGATAATCTTCCCCACGGGACCGGAGAAGATGGTAGGAACTCTCGCAAAGTTCAGGCGGGAGGGACCAAAGCTACCAAAGAAAGAGAAAGATCAAGAGACGTTATCGTTGACATTATCGCCAAGTTAGAGAAGGTAGAACTCACTGTGCCGTACGGACAAGATAATGCCGGAGACCTAGAGGAACGCATTGCCGAGATTTAGAAGGAGAGAGACGAGCTCCGAGGAGGAATGCAAGGTGCCCTGAACGAAGGCTTGTCCAAATGTCAAGATCAAGCTCAGATCGTGGAGAAGACCCTCCTTGGTGAAATCAGTACCTTGACTGAGAAACTCGGTGTAATGACTTCTAGGTTACAAGCTACCGAAGAGGATGTGGTGCTACTCAAGAAGGCGGTTGCGCAAGAGTGCGGACACGCGCCTGTAGGAGTACCCAATCCGATAAGGATAGACGTTCCATGGCCTAAAGCGTATATAGGCGAGAGGAATGCGAAAGAGATTGACAACTTCTTATGGAGACTGAACTAGTATTTCAAAGCACTCGGCCTAGTAGAAGAGGCGAGGAAGATAGATACTTCCACGACATACCTGGAAGACACCGCAATGTTGTGGTGGAGACGAAAGAGTAGCGACATTGAAAGAGGTACGTGTTCTATCAATACTTTGGGTGAATTCAAGGAGGAATACAAGAGTCAGTTCTATCCTAAAAATGCCATTCGAGAAGCAAGGGCCAATTTGCGGCGGTTCTCACAAAGAGGGGGTATCAAGGAGTATGTCAAGGAGTTCATCGCTACTCACCTTGAGATCCCTAACTACTCAGACGACGAAGCCTTGTTCGAATGCACTGATGGTCTACAAATGTGGGCGAAGTTGGAATTGGAACGACATGGTGTCCAAGATCTAAGTTACGCTATTGACGTGGCTTAATCTCTTGTCGAAATGAGAAGGCAAGAGAAACCAAAGTCGACCTATGAGAGGAATGACAATGGGGAAAATGGTGGAGACCATATCTATAACAATGAAGACCCTGTTAAGTTTTTCAAATCCAATGGTAAAGGATATCGGGACGAGAAACGTGGAGAGAAACCCCGGATAAAGTGTTTCTTTTGTAAAGGGCCATAGAAAGCAAGAGAGTGCACTATGAAGAACAAACTATCAACATTGATGGAGGAGCAAGAACGCCTTCACGATGAAGCTCGATTGGGGTCGATAAACCTAATTAGAGTCGTTACAACAAAGTTTAATGAGCCAAAGTCCGTGAAGAAAGGACGACTATTTTGGAAACTAAAGTAAGAAACCACATGGTTAAAGATTTGTTGGATACGGGAGCCAACAACAATTTTCTAGAGGAAAAGGAGGCGGGAAGACTGGGGATCAAGTACACTAAGGAGAAAGGGTGGCTTAAAGTAGTCAACTCGACACCAAGTGCGACTTTTGGAGTTGCTCGTAATGTAAATATCAACTTGGGAGAGTGGATCGGCCATCTGGATTTCTCCATTATTGAAATGGACGACTACAAAATGGTTCTAGGCATAAAGTTCCTAGAAAAGGTAAATGCCATCCTACTCCCTTCTGCCAATATGATGTACATTCTAGAGCAAGGTAATACTCGCATAATACCTTTAACAAGAGAGGGCAAGGGAGAAAATAGGGACCTATCTACCATGCAACTCTTAAAAGGTGCGGAGAAGACATTCCCATCATCTTTTGTCACTATGAAACAAGATGAGAAAATTGCGTCTAAAGAGAAGATACCTGTAGAAGTTAGAACTGTCCTAGAGAAAGGTCACGATGTAAAGCCCGCTGGATTATTAGAGAAACCCCACCATAAGAGAGAGGTAGATCACAGAGAAGAGTTAGTCAAATGTACTAAACCATCAGCGGCGGTTCTTTATCGCATTAAACCTCTCAAATTGGAGGAATTGAAGAGGCAACCGGAGGAGTTTCCCTTCAAAAAGAGAAGTGCGAAATAGACAAGACCGCCAAAAGAATGAAGAAATGGAAGGACAAGAAGAGAAGACACTTGGAGTTCGGAGGAAACCGAGTGATAGTAAAACTTCTCCTCCATCAAGAGAGACGATTTTCCAAAGTTCACAAAGGGCTTGTGAGGCAATACGAAGGCCCTTTCTTAGAGAAGAAATAGGTTGGAAAGCAAGCATGTAGCTTAAAACTTTTATCCTATGTGGAGAAACCGTCCAGGCCTACAAGGAGGAATCGAAGAGGAGGTCGCTAGATTGAGTGGGGGAGAATGTCACAGCCCAATCTTCCCGGCCCAAGAAGAGGAGGCTTAAGGAAAATGCCAAGACCCAATCTTCTTAGCCCAAGAAGAGGAGGAGGTTTAAGCCCACTTAAGCCCAACGCAAGGAATATTCTAGGTGGAAGGCAGGTGCTTGATTAACGCATCACTAATTGAGAGTTGAAAGGCATGTTCTTGATTAGCGCGTCATTAATTGATACTTAGAAGGAATGTCCTTGATTAGTCCATCACTAATTGACAATTATAAGGAATCACTAAATTAGTGCATAACTGATTGACACTTATAAGGAATGCTCTAAATTAGTGTGTCATTAATGTAATAGCTAGAATTAGTCCTATAAATACTTGTGAGGTATCACATTTTAAATCACCAAGTATTCGAGTAATATAATACTATTCTTTGTAAGAGTTACTCTCTCTCTAGAATTCTTGTTTCAATTTTATTAAACGTCGAGTGTTGCGTCGAGTAAGGTTGACTAGTTACTCGCTCTTGCGAAGATCGTAACTAGTGCCGCACGGATCGTCAGTGAAAAGACTGAACCCATGACAATAAGCTAGGAAGATTCTGATAGTTTCAAGTCTAGCTATAGGGGCGAATGACTCCTCAAAGTTAATTCCTTACTCCTGTCTATATCTTTGAGCTACCCATCGGACTTTGTTTCTCAAAACTAAGATATCTTCACTTAGGTTATTTTTAAAAACTCATCTAGTTCTAATAACCGATTAATCATTCGGTTTTGGAATTAGATGCCACACTTTGTGTCTTTCGAATTGATTTAGCTCCTCTTGCAATGCTTCATTGATTTTCTAAGGCTCAATTTGAGAGATAAAAGTGGAGTTTTCAAATTCATCCATTAATTGTTTTCTTGTTCTAAGAGGTGCATTAGGATTACCTATTATTTGTTCAGGTGGATGCTTTTTGTTCCATTTGAAGTTCGGTTCCAATGGATCAGAGGTTTGGTCAGTCATCTCAGCGACATTCGGACTGTTAGCAGCCTACTGATTTATAGTTTGGTCGTCTGGTAGAATATCAACCAGATCAGCCGTCTCATTAGACGTTCTGTTTCTATTTACCGAAACTTCATCATCACTATCAGATTGAAGAGTAGCAACCTCCAATTTTGTTAGGATCGGGGTCGCCCTTGGAGGACCGGGGTGTTCCGGTTTTGAAAGGGTTGACCTCTTACAACACACAACACAATTTGGTGATAGTCCGGTTAGAGACTAAAACCGTTCTTAACACTACGCAAGTTGTTACAGACTCTTGAACCGGGTTCAAGGGCGGAAATGTATATTTCAGCTTGAAGCAACGCACGCGACTTAGTTTTGATGAGATTAACAAGGAATCGGTTAGATGAAATATATGGACCGGTTTGGTTAAGGATTATGTTTAGGTTGGTAATAGTTCGGTTTTTGAGTGAGTAAGCCGGAAATAAAAGAAATGACACGAGACAAGATTTTTTATGGATGTTCGGAGCAAACCCTCCTACGTCACCCTTTCTTCTCAGATTATGAGAAGGATCTCCACTAACTTGAATGTTACAACACTCACACAATGCCGAACGAGCCTTAATCGCTACTCGTCGGTTACACCACTCACTATGATGTAATACAATAACTTTTTACACTTGGTAAAATACACACACAATACACAAACACTTTCAGAATTTCAATCACTTATGCGTAAGATCTTTTGTTTTCTGTTTCTTCTCTCTTGAATAATCTTTTTCGTAGAAATCTTACGCGTATTTGCGTGTTCGCGCGAGAGCTTGAATGTTTCTTCAATGATCCATCTTCCTTTTATAGTGAAAAGATGACAAAGGTCATATTTTCTCTCTCTAGGAGATTGGTCACTAGAAGCCGTGCGGTTGACACATGGAAGACATGCATAAGCCGGTTTGGACAAATGGAAGACATGCACTTATCCGGTTTGTATTTTGGACACATGGCAGACATGCATAAGCCGGTTTGGACACATGGCAGACATTCATAAGCCAGTCGTTTTTCTCTCTTACATATTCCCAAGGGATATTGTAATCATTTTCTTGCCCCATGCCTAGTTTCTTCTCTCTCTTACATATTCCCAAGGAATATTTTGTTTGTCTTAACACGTTATCTTCAAGATATTCAAATTTTTTGAATAATTTGGCCGTTGCAACTCAATCGGTTCTGAACTTGAACCGTTCCGGATTTCTGCACAAAGGTTGAACCTGTCCGGATTTCATCTCAAACCTGAGAGTATTTATTAATCGGAGCTGAGGGCAATTAATGACCGGAGCATATTTATGACTGGAGCGGCTGCATTTAATCAACCGGAACATTTAATAAACCGGAACTCATTTATGACCGAGCGGCTACATTAAGTGTCGGTTGACCGGAGCCTTCTTTCATTAAATGCCTGTTTGACCGATCTCCTTCCTGAACTCCCAATTGACCAGCCGACTGACTGAACTTCTTGGCCGAACCGGTTGACCAAGCTTTTACTTCAAACCGAAGTCAAACAACCGAACGATATATATATTTCCTACCGAACGGATTTTGCTCAATTTCCCTGAAATAGCAAAACTTTAAATATTATTTGTAGTCGGTGAGATTTGATCCCTAGTCACCTGTGTGACAGGCAGAGGTGTTTACGACTATGCTACATCAGCTTCTTGTTATATTTAAACCAATTAATATACTTGATGTGACTTAACGGTTTAACATATTTATTTGAACTTAATTTATCTATTCATTAAACCTTTCATAAGTTCTAACAATTATGATACTACTTGTTAGGATCGGGGTCGCCCTTGGAGGACCGGGGTGTTCCGGTTTTGAAATGGTTGACCGCTTACAACACACAACACAATTTGGTGATAGTCCGGTTAGAGACTAAAACCGTTCTTAACACTACGCAAGTTGTTACAGACTCTTGAACCGGGTTCAAGGGCGGAAATGCATATTTCAGCTTGAAGCAACACACGCGACTTAGTTTTGATGAGATTAACAAGGAATCGGTTAGATGAAATATATGGACCGGTTTGGTTAAGGATTATGTTTAGGTTGGTAATAGTTCGGTTTTTGAGTGAGTAAGCCGGAAATAAAAGAAATGACACGAGACAAGATTTTTTATGGATGTTCGGAGCAAACCCTCCTACGTCACGCTTTCTTTTCAAATTATGAGAAGGATCTCCACTAACTTGAATGTTACAACACTCACACAATGCCGAACGAGCCTTAATCGCTACTCGTCGGTTACACCACTCACTATGATGTAATACAATAACTTTTTACACTTGGTAAAATACACACACAATACACAAACACTTTCGGAATTTCAATCACTTATGCGTAAGATCTTTTGTTTTCTGTTTCTTCTCTCTTGAATAATCTTTTTCGTAGAAATCTCACGCGTATTTGCGTGTTCGCGCGAGAGCTTAAATGTTTCTTGAAATGATCCAGCTTCCTTTTATAGTGAAAAGATGACAAATGTCATATTTTCTCTCTCTAGGAGATTGGTCATTGGAAGCCGTGCCGGTTGACACATGGAAGACATGCATAAGCCGGTTTGGACACATGGCAGACATGCACTTAGCCGGTTTGCATTTTGGACACATGACAGACATGCACAAAGCTGGTTTGGACACATGGCAGACATGCATAAGCCGGTTTGGACATATGGCAGACATGCATAAGCCGGTTTGGACACATGGCAGACATGCATAAGCCGTTCGTTTTTCTCGCTTACATAATCCCAAGGAATATTGTAATCATTATTTTGCCCCATGCCTAGTTTCTTCTCTCTCTTACATATTCCCAAGGAATATTTTGTTTGTCTTAACACGTTATCTTCAAGATATTCATATTTTTTGAATAATTTGCCCGTTGCAACTCAATCGGTTCTGAACTTGAACCGTTCTGGATTTCTGCACAAAGGTTGAACCTGTCCGGATTTCATCTCAAACCTGAGAGTATTTATTAGCCGGAGCTGATGGCAATTAATGACCGGAGCATATTAATGACTGGAGCGGCTGCATTTAATGAACCGGAACATTTATGACCGAGCGGCTGCATTTAATCAACCGGAGCATTTAATAAACCGGAACTCATTTATGACCGAGCGGCTGCATTAAGTGTCGGTTGACCGGAGCCTTCTTTCATTAATTGCCTATTTGACTGATCTCCTAACTGAACTCCAGTTGACCAACCGGCTAATTGAACTTCTTGGCCGAACCGGTTGACCGAGCTTTTACTTCAAACCGAAGTCAAACAACCGAACGATATATATATTTCCAACCGAACGTATTTTGCTCAATTTCCCTGAAATAGCAAAACTTTAAATATTATTTGCAGTCGCTGAGATTTAATACTTAGTCACCTGTGTGACAGACAGAGGTGTTTACCACTATGCTACAGTAGCTTCTTGTTATATTTAAACCAATTAATATACTTGATGTGACTTAGCGGTTTAAAATATTTATTTGAACTTAATTTATCTATTCATTAAACCTTTCATAAGTTCTAACAATTATTTTCTAACAAATTTGTTAGCAACTTCAATGATTTCGTTAGAATTACTTTCATCAGATTTCATCATAGACAATATGAGAAGTTTTTTAAATAGTTAGAGTTTGTTTATTAAATACTCTATAAGCTTTACTAACTGAAGAATAGCCTAACATAATTTCAGCATCTACTTTAGCATCAATAATAGTTAAATGATTTTTACCATTGTTATGAATAAAACACTTACATCCAAATATCCTAAAATATGAAATTTTAAGAATTTTACCATAAAATATTTCGTAAGGTGTTTTATTAAAATGTTTATTAATCATTGACCTAATTTGAGTATAGCAAGTTGTGTTAATGGCTTCTACCCAATGTTTTTAAGAAACACCTGAATCAACTAGAAAAAATCTCACTACTTCTTTCAGTGTTCTGTTCCTCCTTTCAGCAACACCATTTTGATGTGGAATTCTAGCACTAGAAAACTCGTGTCAATACCATATTCCTCAAGGAAGGAAGACAGAGTTTTGTTGATGAACTCAGTTCTTCTATCACTTCTTATATTTATGATGCTTAAAGGTTTTTCATTTTGAAGTATTCTAAGGGTCTTAATCAAATTTTGAGCAGTCTTATCCTTAGATTCCAAAATATAGCCCAAGTAAATCTAGAATAATCATTAATAATGACAAGGGTATATCTGATTCCCCCTAAACTAGTGACTGGGATTGGACCAAACAGATCCATGTGCAATAACTCCAAACACCTATCACATTGGATATTCCCTTTGTTTTTGAAAGTTGATCTGACTTATTTTCCCATTTGACAAGCATGACATATCTTATCTTTTGAAAACTTCATATTATATATATTCTAGAAACTAAATCTTTTGAACATATGTTGTTAATGGTTTTTAAATTAAGATGGTTTAATCTTTTATGCCATAACTTGTTTTGATCATTCTTGTCTATCATGCATAAATGATCAGACGTTTTATTTTTCCAGTTCATTTTATAAAAATTTCCTACCCTATTTCCTATCAGCAGAGTGTTACCCTGCTGATCTTTTACAAGACATGCATGTTTTTGAAAATCTACAGTGTATCCATTATCACACATTTGACTAATATTGATCAGGTTATAGCACATATTTTCTACCAGCAGCATGTTGTTAATAATGAGGTTACCATGGATAATATTACACTTACCCATGGTTTTACCTTTATTTTTCTCACCAAAAGTGATCTTAGGTCCTGTGCATTTGGCTACGTCGATCAGTAGTCGTTTGTCACTTGTCATGTGTTTGGAACATCTACTGTCCAAATACCAAACAGATTCTTCCAAGAAGCTGACCTGATTTACCTATAAATAAACATATTTACATATTTGGTACTCATATTCACTTGGGTTTGTGATTGATCAGTCCCTTGGGGATCCATATTTGAGTTATCTTGATGGATCTCCCATTTTGTGTGGTTAATAAATCAATGGATTTTGATTTGGCACACTTTTTGCTTGCTATTGATCTTTTGACTTTAGAAGATGAGTTTTGAGAAAAGTTTCTTGACTTTCTGTCAAGTTTTTGCTTGCTAGACCTGCAGACTTCTTTCTTCTTGGGCTTAAGTCATCTTGAAGTTGGCTTCACATATTTGATCTCATCTTTTAAAGTCAAGGCATCACAACCATGAATAGTTCCACTATCATTTAAATGTCCCTTGACAAAGCTTATGGGCTTAAGTTCGCCTTTTATTAGGTTCAAATTTTTATTGGACTTATATAGGTTGTCATTATCAAATCCTAAACTGGATTTTTATCCGGAAGGACTTTGCTGACTAACCATTTCGTCCAGAAACTAACCACGTAGGTTAACCTCTGGTTTTTAGCAAAAAGAGTTTGAATATATTCTTTGAGCTTCTCATTCTCATATGAGAGCTAAGTTATTTTCTTTTCAAAAACTTCTAGTTCAATGTTTTGAGAAGAAGAAGTGGTAATGTCAGATTTATTTTTCAAATTCATTTCATTAAAAGAGTCTGACATCTTCTTGTACTCAATGACCATGTCCTTGAGTGCAGTGGTTATATCATCTCTTATGAACTCATTACAAGAGAAATAAAATACATCATCGTCATTTCCCATGAAGCATTTAAAGCCTTCATCATCACTTGAAAAGTTGTCGTCTGAATCACTATCAGCCCACTTGCTCTTACTCTTGCTTTCCTCAGCCATGAGAGCTTTTTGATCCTTCTTGTTCTTCTTGTCATCCTTCTTTGGCGTTCTGCATTCTGCATTAAAGTGTCCTAGTTTGTCACAATTAAAACACTTCAAGTTAGACTTATAATCACTCTTATTATTATTATTATTTGAAGAGTTTGAGTTAGAATGAGTCTTTTTCATGAATTTGTCAAACTTCTTGACGAAGAGGGCCATGACATCGTTGTTGATCTGCTCAGCAGATATCACAGCTATAGCGGCAGGTGGCTCTTCAGCAGTCATCAGCTCCTTGGTTGTGACGGATGAGAATGGTGTTTCTTCATTCCTCGAGTTTATTTCAAACTCATAGGCTTTCAGATCGGCGAACAGGTCATGCAGCTCAAGCTTGTTGAGATCTTTGGACTCCCTCATCGCCATCGTCTTTATGTCCCATTCTCTGGACAAAGCTCTCATGACTTTGACAATAACCTCACTGTTGTTATATGTCTTCCCCAAAGTTGAGAGCTCAATGACAATGCTGCTGAATCTTTCATAAAATTCAGTTATAGTTTCTCTAGGATGCATCTTTACGTTGATAAACTTCTTTATGGCAACCATCAGCTTATTTTGTTTGTTCGTTGCCCTTATAGAGTTGATTCAGCATCTCCCAAATTTCTTTGGTAAAAGAGCATGATTTGATCTTGTTAAACATATTTTTGTCTAGCGTTTTGTAAAGAATGTCTTTGTCCATATTATCGAGGTTGTTTTTCATATTTTCTTCAACAGTCCACTCAGATCTTGATTTCTCCTTCATCTGAAAGCACCATCGGAGGTTGTGGCTGTTCTGGCCTTCATGATTTTCATTGGAACATCGGTGATGACATACACATGTCATTATCAAGAGCAGACAGATGATCCTGCATTTTGATTTTCCAATCCACATAGTCTTCCTTCTAGAACATAGGGATTTTACTTTGTATAGACATGGTTTTGATATCTAAAAATGCTTGAGGATAGAAAACTTGTCTTTGATACCACTTGTTAGGATTGGATACAACAAAAGTAGAGGGATTGAATATTTTTGAACTAATAATCACTTTCAATTCAATTTTAATCATGATAGAGATGAAAATCTGTTTCTATTCTTCACAAATATTTGCAAGTTGTTGAACGGATTAAAGTGTAGAAATGCTTGCTCGATTTGAATCGGTAGATAAACGATTGGAAGATGCATAAATGAAATAACACAAGAAGTTTTATGGATGTTTGGAGATAAAACTCATATGTCACCCCTTCTTTTGTTTCCATGTGTTTTTTCACTAGAAGGATGTGATTCGTATAGAAACTACACAAACCCAGGCCGATACACATGACTTGACAACTGTCTGTTTCTGAACTTCTAGTTATCACTCTATTGAACAGACAATCCATGTTAAACTTATAATATTAAAATTTCACATAGAATTAACAGTACACAATTGTTTAACTTATCTAAGTGAATCACACAGTGATCTTAGAGAAAGTAAACACACAGATCATAGCAATTCAAAATTCGTGTGATTGTGTGGGGAAGCCAGAGATTCGTCATTGTACTAAGATCAACTTTTATATTGAGGAGTAGCAACAGTCGAATCTTCCTCTTGGGATACGTGTCAGCTTTTCGTTGGATGTAAGCCATGTGTACAAGATCGTACATGAGAATATATTCGTTGGATCGTGGCATACCAGATTGTACTGTAGAATATTCGCTGGATCATGGTGTACAAGAAGGTACAAGATAGGTTCATGGAATATTTGAGTACGTGGCACTTAAGCAGTTATAGCGTGTTAAGATGTCTTGGTAGACTGCTGATAACGAACACTACTGATGAGTTAAGATAAGCCGACTCTTCTTTAGACGGCTGCTAAAAAAAGACGTCTGCTAATGCTCTTCTTTCGACTAACACGTTTGTATAAGTTAGACGTCTTCTCAAGCATTTCTTCAGAATAACATGTTTGTAGAAGTTAGACGTGTGCTCGCACACTTCTTTAGACTAACACATCTGTAGAATTTAGATGTCTGTTCGCGCACTTCTTCAGACTAACACGTCTGTATAAGTTAAACGTTTGCTCGCGCACTTCTTCAGCCTAACACGTCTTTAGAAGTTAGACGTCTGCTCACGCACTTCTTCAGACTAAAACGTTTATAGAAGTTAATCGTCTACTCGCGCACTTCTTCAAACTAACACGTCTGTAGAAGTTAGACATCTACTCACACTTCTTGAGCTATACCTGCACATAGACAATTTCACAACTTATTTGTTCATGAACACATCATTAAAATTATGTCGTACTGATTTAAACATATTTCCCTAAGTTTATTAAAACATTTTTTCTTAATTAATTATTTCTCTTTTAATTAATTTTCCTTGTTCTGTAATTAACTTAATCTAATATGGACAATTAATGATTTTCTGGTATATGTAAATTTACGTAGATGGAGTACAAAGGGAAAACTTGTAAGTCCATGTTGAAATAAAAATACAGCTTCGCTAAAGTTGGTTCACCAGAAAGATTGTTACATGAGTCATTGATAATTTCTTCCACTTAATCATCGTTGACGCATGCAAATAATTTTTCTAATGGTAATTCTGAGTTAATATCGGTGCCTAATTTTTTGTCTATAACCAAAATATTAATGCAGGCAAGAGATTTTAAAGGCATTTGTTTACTAAATACTGTCCCCAAAAGAGTAAGATTCCCATCAATCTCAAGATGATAATTGGAATAAACTAAAAATATTTTTTGAACTACCATACTAGAAAACACTGTTATTGGGGTATTTTTTGAATGTGATGCATATTGAGAAAAAAATTATGATAGTGTGTTGGGCACTATAATGGATTTTAGAAAAAACGAAGTATGGACACAAAGCTCGTAAAGATTTGGAATTATTTAACATAAATCATTCATTACATCCCATTGAGGTCGATGGTGTTCTTTAATGTCCAACAACCACATACACACTTTCCTCGGATCTGAAGAAACAATTATGTTTGTTTCTTAAAGATGTAAAAATGCCTAAAGATTGTGAGTCAATAGAGAGTATGAGTTTTTGTGCTCGACATTTAGAAGATCGCGAGTCAATAGAGACATCGATACAATCAACTTCAACTGTAATCTTGGAAATGGAAGATTTATTGATTGGAACATCTTACACATACGAACCGGGTGATCATGAGCGTTCTCACGTATACATTTTGAAAATTTGTCTCGAAGTCGAACAATATTAAGATTGTTGAAAGACAAAAGAGTGAAAATTGACAGATGAATCAGATCAAACTTTGAGTCTAAAGAGTCTTGGGAGTGACCCGACAATTTAAGCTAAGAAATATAAATCATGTAAAATAAATGGATACAAGTTCAACACCCCAGAAGTATGACAAATGATTAACCATGCAAAATAGCGGTGTCTTAGTAATTGACAACAATGCGGCCGATGCGAGAAATTACTATGGACTTGCCATTTTAAGTTGAGTATTTTGGTAGGAACCGAGTAATTCTTTTCAAGTGTAGATAGTTTGATGTACATTATAAGGACCATGGTATAAAAGTCTATAAGTATGGATTTGTAAGTATTAATGTCAATAGGACATTGGGAACTCAAATTCATGATTTGTTTATAATGGCAAGTCATGCACAAGTTTTTTACACTATAGATATGGCATCTAGACCGGGATAAAAAATTGTCACAAAGATATATCCCCATTATTCGAACATGTAAGATTAATTTGGGTTAAATAGAATATGATCACCTCTATGAAATTTTAACTTTATTTTTCTGGTAGATATCATCGAACCTAAAGTACGGCGTACACGACGAGACCTATTGAGACAGATAAACAACCTCCAGGCTCGTACCGATGACATACATTACGATGATACTCTGGCCTATATGGGATCACTTCTAGAAATTGAGTGATTGGGGGTTCCAGATTCCACCATCCCTGAGGAGTACGTAGAGGCCACAATGGTGGAGACCAAGACAACTAGTTGATTATAACTTATACGTGATATTTAAATGATTATATATATTTTCACAAATGTTGATTCTCTATTATTTTGCAGGGTTTTTATCGGGAGGAAATGACGGGGGCAGAAAAAAAACACAACAATAGGGAAACTGTCAACTAGGTAGAAGATGCGGTTAGAGTTTAGAGAGATGGATGGAAAATTAAATTGTGATAACACCACTTACTGGTCGAGACGTATTGGCACCATTATCCGAGATTCCATGATGTTGCCACATCGTCTCAAACATTGGTCTGATATATCTCATGCCCAATTAGACTATCTATGGATGTCTAACACATGTGAAGAAAATATGGGATAAGTAGAGATGTAAGAACCACAAGGACTATATCAATCGCATCGGGGAAACGACCAACTAATCCGAGCAAACCCTCCTAGTGAATTCAATCACTCAAATTGGAATTATTTGTTGGACCATCACTACTTCACAAATAAATTTAAGGTATAGTAGTCATTTTTTAATTCATTGTATGTTTAATCAACTATTAACTAACAACTATTTTACAATTATAGAAGAAGAGTGTGACCAATGTCTACAACAGAGCCAATGTCAAATACACCCACTATGCCGACGCAAACCATTTACACAAGTGGAACGACATATGGTATGTTTTATCACTTTAATTAATAATATTAAATTTTCATAATATTTAACTATCTGTGTTATTTTTACAAGAGAGGGCTACTAGGCACCCTCCTAATTATGCAGATCTCTTCCTAGAGACTCATAGAAGGAGAGAGACCGTCTAGGATCCGACTCTTGTGGTTTCTCTGGAAGTTCACGAGAAAGTGGTGAGTTCTAAGTTAAGTTTGCATGTTTAAGTTTAAAACTACTAACATTGTTATAAATGGTTGTAGGCTGTGATGCGCAAATGACTTCAAGAAAACCATGATATGAATATGTTCGAAGTGTCTAAGGCTGCTTTTGGAGCACAGAGACACATGAGGATGATCAGGATGGGATTTGGAGTACGTCCAATGAACTTTCGAGAAGATAAACGGGGAAGTTCTTCCTCGAGCGTCATCAACTATTCAAGAGTATCACAACGTGAAGAGAAGAAAGCGATGCGCGTAGAACAAGATGCTATACATGTGTAGATCGCTATAATTATGTCTAGGATGTCCCCCTCCTGATCAACAATAATATATATTGATTGACATTTTTTATTAATACGATTTGAGATTTTTGTATGAATGCAAATTAATTTTTATTTACGAATGATAATTTTGTTAATTTCGGGTTTTGAAAAGGCAATGAAGCAGGTTGTTCTCGGTCAAAAATATGCCAATAACCCTAGAAATATATCAGCGACGGCGAATGGAGATCATCATCGTTGATAGTGAACAATATCAGCGACGACGATTATCATTTGTCGTCGATGATATTGTTAACTATCAGCGACGGCACTTCGTCATCGCTAAAATTTATTAACTATCAGGGAAGACGTTTTCAACGACGAATGACGATGGCTTATTTGTCGTCGCTGATATTTATTAGCGACGACATTACAGTTATTAGCGATGGTTTCTGTCATCACTAAACACCCTTTATCCACTAGTGTAATGTATTTAAAAAAACAATTGAACTTCGATATACATGCAATCACTTACGGAAAATGGGTTAACTGAAATATACTTACAACATATAACATATTTCCTTATCTTGATATCAATTATAAGATATTCCAAACAAAATAACAAAATTACAACATCAAAGGAAAAAAAAGTTTTTAATAAAAGAATCTTAACTTGAAAATTAAGATGTTTCTAATGCATCAATATATGGATCAATATGTAATTCTCCACATATAATCTTGCATACCACACAAATCCTTATAGTCCTTTTTTTGATATAAATGCTAAAATACATTAATTGTTTTTATCTTGGTCCTGACAAAATGGAAGGAATCAATGAAACAGTTGCAACAAACATTGCCTTAGGATCTGTTTCCCTTTTCACAATTAGGAGGATTTGTGAAATTATAATCCAAGTTGTTTTGGATTTTGACGGCGCATTCCAAGAACTTAAACACACTTGTCATTGAAGGTCTCGTAGAGAAGTCACTCTACAAGAACTTTGCAGATAACTTTATTATCATGATAACTTAATCAATATTTGATTGCATTTCCAAATCATCTTTATCGATTAGATCTTGAAGTCACCCATCAGTTTAAACATGCCCAATATATGTTTATTGACCTCAATTTGAGATATGTATAAGTGTGGTTGGCCATACAAGATTTCCATGACCACCACACTAAAGCTATAGACATCTGCCTTTACGGTAATGTTTAGACTTAACCATTCTTGAGCAATATAACCCGGAGTCCCTGTTGTTATGATTTGGCTATGGTCCTTCTCTATGAGTTTTGTCAATCCAAAATAAGAGATTTTTGCATTGAAATTCTAATCTAAAAGTATGTTCTAAGGCTTGATGTACAAGTGTAGTATCTTCTATCTACAATCCTCATGAAGATATGCCAATCCTTTAGATATACCAATCCTTTAGTTATGCCAACAATGACCTTCTTCCTCAATTCCCAGTTAAGCGATATCTCTCTTTGTTCTTGTAGAAAATCCATTTATTCAAAGATCCATTCGACATGTATACATAAATAAGAAGTGTATAAGACTCTTCAACACAATATCCAATTAACTTTACCAAATTTACATGATGAATGTTTCCAACGTCTCTGCCAAAGAAAGACTTCTTTAGTTGGTCGAATCCATCTACACATTTCACTACCACTTTGATGCCATTACTTAAAGTCCCTTCAAATATTGAGTCAAATCCTCTTTCCCCGAGTTTTCTTTTACTAAAGTTACATGTAATGGATATGAGTTTGATTATATGAGAATATAGATTGAAATCCTGATAGTTGAGGAAGCTGAAGTTCAGATTCAACTTTATTTTTGAACATTCTCCTTCAAATGAGAAGACAAACATAAATAACAACTCCAGTCATTGATGCAACTAAAGATATTACACTCCTTACAACATTTCAAGGGGATCGATCCCTTGTGAATGCCTGTACTTTAAGAAACATTTAGATGTTTGTGTAAGTACTCATTCTCATGTATCTGTGAGATGATCAAAAGATTGCCAAATGATTGAATGACCATTTCCCAAGAGTACAAGATTTCCTATTTCAGTTAGCTTCAAGCCTTAAAAAGATTTATCTACGTTATTGGATGACCAAACCAAATTCCCAATTCCCATCTCCATTTTCCAAGACAAGATCTCCTTTTGGTGTGACTTTTAACATTGCATTCCCTTTCAATGGATTAAACCAAAGAAGCATGAATCTATAATGAACTAAAAGCCACTGGAACTTGAGTTGCTGAGAAGAATTGGTTTAAAGACAGTGAATGAGGTTGTACCATTTAAACTCAAAGAGTGGAGATATGACGGTGAAGAGAAAAGGAAGAGAATCATGAAAATAATACTTGGGATTCAACTGGTAATTCATCATATATAACATATATCCTGAAATTAAAGCAATTCAAGTGAGTATTTTAAAATGAGTTATTATATCTGAAAATCAAATTTTGCAATACCTTAACAATAACAACCAATTGGGTCATAAATTTCAGATTCAATTTGGATATAATCTGTAATAAGAACTCAAGAACTCTTGGATTTAATCTATGAAGAGAGGTGGGAATGCGTCGACCGTTAACACATGGTCCTGTAGGCTGCAACTCCTCTAATTCAAATCTGTAGGGCCGTATTGCTTACAAACACTATGACATGACACTAGCTAACTGTCCTATTTTGAACATTTAACTCTTTCACATGATACTCTTAGAACTAACTGTTTCAGGTTTTTTCTCTTAAGAATATCTAAAATCTATCCATCACTTATTTCATTTTATTAATTTTTTATTTATTTATTAAAATACTAAAATTACACTTTATTAATTAAAAAAAGAAAAGACAAAAAATATGGTATTTTGTTACATGTTGAACAAGAATGCTAGGTGTAAAAAAAAATGCTAGATTACTCAACTTAGTTACAAAAATAAGGTCAATGATCTATTTATACATTACAATGGGTCATTCTAGATCTTACTACAAAAAAATTTTATACACTTTTTCCAACTATGACATTTTTGAAACTTCTAACCTACTTATAATTTTCTAGATTCTACACCTCTTATAGGATTCTATACACTTCCATAACATACTAGAAATATATTCTAGATCCTTCTAGTATACTTATTGGGCTTGTGTTGATATTCAACACTCCCCTCAACACTAACCCTCATTTTTGTACTACGCCATGTTGACAATGAAATATTTCGAACTTGCTGGTGCCCAAGCCTTTTGTGAACAAGTCTGCAACTTGATCATATGTATATGCCCCATCTAAATCTGTCTTAATATTCCCCATCTCAATTTCGTCTTGTAAAAACTTTTTTTCTAATAAAATGATAATGTATTTCAACATGTTTAGTTCTTGCATGAAAGACTAGATTCTTCGTTAAACGAATTAACGACTCATTGTCACAGTACAATAAAACTGCATAGTCTACTGGTTGATGTAGATTGTGCATGAATTGTACCAAACATGTACTCTCTTGAGCTGCCATTGCAGCTGCTCGATACTCCTCTTTAGTGGTTGATAATGATATTCTCGGTTGTCTCTTACTACACCAAGAAATTGTTCTGAAACCCAACTTAAACACATACCTTGTTGTTGATCTCCTAGTGTCATGATCTCTTGCATAGTCAGCATCACAATGACCAACTAATTTGCAATCTCCTCCTTTCTTGTACAAAAGGCCATAGTAAATTGTACTCTTCACATATCTTAGTACTCTTCGAACGACTTTCAAGTAAGGCTTCTTTGGATTTTGCATGTATCGACTCATCACAATAACTGCATAAAAAATATCAGGTCAAGTCAATGTTAAGTAGATCAGACTACATACCAATTGTCTATATATCATTGCATCTTCCAAATATTCTCCTTCATGTGCACACATTTTGGCATTTGGTTCCGTCGATGTCAAAATTGGCTTACATTCAATCATCCCAAACTTCTTCAACAAAATTTTGGTATATTTTTGTTGAAAAATAAACATTCCTTCTTGTGTGCGATCAACCTTTAAACGAAAGAAGTGTTTGAGCTAACCAAGTTCTTTCATCTGGAAACGTACTGATAAATTCTCCTTCGTCCAATGAATTTATGTCTCATCATCAATCATCAATAGTTATGATTAAATCATCAACATACACTAGCACAATAGCTAGTTGTTTCCCTTCATTGGATTTGGGAAACAAACTAATGAATATATAGGAGTTACTGAATAACCACTGTGTTACAAATTCAGCAATCATACCTTACCATTCCCTAGGTGCTTGTTTCAATCCGTAGAGTGCATTTCGCAACTTACACACATATTCAGGATGGTCTTGATTTTGAAAACTCTTTGGTTGGATCATGTAAATCTTTTGATCAAACTCTCCATGAAGAAATGCACTTTAGAAATTAAAGTAATAATAATAACTAATGTGCCTTTTTTTTGTTATTTATGTGTCTCTTGGATTGTCCAAGTCTCTTGGTCTTATCTCTAGTTAATGAGACTCTTCAAGTCTCTTAGTTTAATATCTAAGTTTTGTATACTTTGTATAAGTTGTAATCGTGTTCTTATTTCAACCAGTTCAATAAACAGAATTTCATTCAAATTTGTTTTATTTTTTAAATTCTTTATTCATTTTCTAATAAGTTTCTTCACGATTCGATCATCAAAGTCTTGATTGTGACTTCATTACATGGTATCAGAGCTTTGGTTACATTGGTGAAGAAGATATCGTTGTTATTCACTATGAAAAGTGGTGGCCATGTATATGGACTCGGTTTGGAGTTGTTAAATCAGTTAAACTACCGGATATGGAAGACTTGTATGGAATCATACCTTGTCAGGAACATTTGTGGGATATCGTCGTAGACGATGATGATGTAGCTTTTGATGATGTCGTTGAAAATGTGGAAGTATCAAAGAAGTGGACGAAACTAAACGCGAAGACATAATTTGTGTTGAAGAAGGAAATATCCCAATTTGTTCAAGCACATCATCGACTGTGGATCTGGGAAACGTGTGATTGTCTTTTCAATAAGAAGAATGATGCTCGTCTCCAGATGCTTGAAGCGCGTTGGCAACTGCAAAACAAATCGGAAGTGTCTCGGAGTTGTTTCTTAAGGTAAAAAACATATGTTCATAAATTTCTTTATTGAACCTGTATGAGAAAAATTCAAAGGCTCGAACAAAGAAGAAAAATGTTCGAGGACTTCGACCCGAATATACACCATTCATCACCTCGATTCAAGGTTGGGTTCAACAGCCTTTACTCGAGGAGTTTGAAAATCTCTTGTTATCTCAAGAGTTGTTGGCCACATAAATGACTGGAATGAGTATAAAGGAGGAGTCGAATAGTGCCATATTCGTGAATAAATTGAGCTGGAAAAAGAGAAAGTTAAAGAAGAAAGAAACTTGTAAGGATTCTTCAAATATTCATAAAATGCACCTTAAGTGTTTTAGGTGCGCAAGACTAGACACCTCAAGAAAAATTGTCGAGTAAATTTGGATGGAAATTTTGCTAGTTCAAATCTTAGAGAAATGTCTAACTAATGTGTTTAGGAGCATTGGGACAAGGCTTTTCATGTCGATGTGATGACATTGAAGGAAAATCAAATAGAGTCGTCTAATGGTAAACATGAGATCGATCAAAGGTGGATCGTTGATTCATGGTGCAAACATCACGTTACTCGGTTCACGAAGTTAAAAATGATCGGTTGTCATTGATAGCGACAAAGGAAAATCTATTACTCTAAAAAAATGTTTACCATGCTCTATGAATCCGGAAGAATCTCTTCTCGGTTGCAAATGATATAGACGTCGGAAATCTTGTGTTGTTCGGTCTACAAGATGTAAACTTTTTAAGGAACGTGAGAAAAATCAAGGCAGATGTGGTTAACACTGGAACTCGGGTAATGGTCTCTTTGTCCTTTCTACATCAAATTCGTACATTGAAAATGTGAACACAAAAGCACATCCTTTATATGACATGCAAGGCTTGACATTTCAATATAACTAAGATTAATGTTATGTCTCGAAAGAAAACTTGTCGAAGGTCTACCTGAATATCTGAGGATCGAGGAGGGTAGTGTGTGAAATATGTCAATATGGGAAGGCTTATCGACTTCCATTCGACAACTCTGTATTGAAAAGTAAAGGTCTTTTTGATCGAGTTCATAGTGACTTGATGGGACCAACTCATACTACCTCATACTCGAGAAGTAATATATGTTGTTGTTTGTGGATGATTTTTCCCGGTTCACTTGGGTGTACTTCGTGAAAGAGAAGTCCGAAGTGTTCTATAAATTTCTTGAGCTTAGGGAGACAGTAGAAGGAGAACAAGATATGAAAATTTGAGTATTGCGGACAAAAAATGGTAAAAAATTTTGCTCAAAAGAGTTTGAATTGTTTTTAAGTAAAATGGAATACAAAGAGAACTCTTCTGTCCTAAGACCCCACAATAAAATGGGATAGCCGAAAGGAAGATTCGACACCTTAGAGAGACTTGTAAGTCGTGACTGCATATGAAGAATATACCAAAGAAGTTATGGGTAGAAGGCATGAGTTGTGTGCTACCCATGTCATCAATCGAATTCTTGTTAGCCCAAATGATTTCAAATCTCCCTTCGATATTCAGAGAAGTTCTCTATTGAGCTATATTCTCCCCCATTGTTTGTCCGCAAGCACATGATCTTCTTTCCGAATTCTCCTTCAATTGTCTCTTTGAAATCTTTAAACTTAGAGAATGTCTATGATTTTTCTTTCATAAAGAAAACCCATACTTACTTGGAGAGGTCATCAATAAATGTCTCCATGTAGCATCATGCTAATAGATGATTGTTTAACTGGCCCGAATATATCATAGTGAACTAATTATAACGGTTCCTTTTCACTAAACTTCGATTCTTCGCATGGTAATTGATGTGCTTTACCGTATTGACATCCTTCACATATGTGTCTGTTTGTACATCAACTTGTGGAAGTCCCTTAAGCATTGACTTCTTCACCATCACATTTATCTTGGAGTACCTAACGTGACCAAACCGCATGTGCCATAGATTTGCTGTCTCATTTTTCTTTATCTTGTCTACATATACAGACTCTATTGATATAACATAAACGGACTCCAATCGTCATCCCTCATAGTTGGTGTTTATGAGACTTTTGGATCACGATAAACCTTTATATCTTGGGAACCGAATAAGACATTGTTAGGCCTACGCATCAAGGCCTCGGTCCTAGAATAAATTCCAGCAACCTTCCTCGGCACTCGGTCTCGGTCCTATGGTGCACATGGGCCAGATTTCTGTTTTGTTGTTTTATTATTTTGTTCTGCTTTCCTTTTCTACTTTACAAACTGAATTCTGTTATTTTCTAGTTATTGTTCTAACCGAATATTTTGGGGCAAGACATCACCTATATAAGGCTGATCTTTCTTCCCCAAGGACCCATGAATGGAATAATGAAGATATGAACTTCGACCCTATTCATCTATTATTATTTACTATGGACTGTTTGGTATAGACCAACAGTATTTTTCTTCGCACCCTTGATTCTTCTATCCCTTCCCCCCCAAATTCTCTATCGAAAACCTTCCGCTGCCCTTTGATTGTAGAATTTCCATCGGTCTTATAGATCAAGAACTTGATTTTTGAACCCAAAACACACCTTACGAAACAAGTCATAACATTCTTCGTATCAGAGCAAGACGATTCTTAAATGAAAGAAACCAGATAGCAGCAAAGATGGATGATCTTAGAACCCTACTCGAAGGGCTGACCCAACAATATGCCTCCATGAATACTGCCCTACAGCAACAACATATGACCGAACAGGTTGCCTTGCACAATGTCTTTCAGCAAAATATGGACAGAAGGTATGCTGCTGGAAAAAGCTTGACAGCCATTAAAAAAGGTGCGTTTAATAATGGCCAAAATCCCCGCACCCGATCCTATAATATTGCTTCTTGCTACCTTCCTCCAACCCGGCTCACAAATATTGATATTCCTGAATTTGATGGGACTGATTTGGAGGGCTGGCTCTTATTTGCCGAGCAAATATTTAGGGAGAGCAAGACGAATGATGCCACAAAGCTGGACATTGTCCGCACTCACTTCTCAAAAGAGGCAAGAACGTGGCATGAATCATATTTGCGGAATCGCAACCATATGGAAGCATTAACGTGGCATAAATTCAAGAAAGATCTCTTGCTGCGATTCGGTCGTAGGCCCTTGTACAGCGCCAAACCGCCGCTGCTGCCCACGCCTTACATTGTTAACACGGTCTGGCCGAGCACAAACCGGACGACCGATCCCAAGGAAGACCGGCGCTACACTTGCAATGATAATTGGGAGCCCAATTATAGGTGCAAATCCAGATTGTTCATGGCCCCGTTTAATCATCAAGAAGTCCAAGAACCCGTCCAAGATTCAGATTTTTATGACCCACCTTTGGTGTTTGAGACAAGGGACGAACGTGTCATTATCTTGCACACTTTCTCGGTCCAGCAAGGTGCCCCTCGGTCGCGGGTCAACATAATACAAGGCAGTCAGCTAGAAAAGGCCTTGAAAAATCATAATGTTGTTGCCACGGTACAAATAAAGAGCAAAAACGAATGCCAAACTGTTTCACTTGTTTTGGAAGACGTTCCTGAAAATTTCCAAAAAATAATCAAAGGGCTCACCCAGCAACCCAACAACCGAACACCAGCCAGGAAGGTAGTCGGAAGACATGGCCATGTTGTTGTGCATGTGTTGCTGGTCTGGATAAAGGAATGGGCTTGGTTGTTTGAAGACATTCTAGAGTATGCCCAGTAGAAAGATGACCCTTTTGCTGCACTTGGCGAGCTGGGCCGAAGGAAGGACTGGCCGTGGAGCAGGAAGACCGAAGGCTTCTAAGAAATGCGGTCCTAGACTCCGACACTTGCGGGACTTGCTGAAGTCCGACCGAATTTTTTGAAATATTGAGCATTCGCATTAGAGGCTCAGCAGACTCGGCAGACCACGGTCTTATTTCGTCGAGGGCGACGAATTTTAAAGAGGGAGATAATGTTAGGCCTACGCATCAAGGCCTCGGTCCTAGAATAAATTCCAGCAACCTTCCTCGGCACCCGGTCTCGGTCCTATGGTGCACATGGGCCAGATTTCTGTTTTGTTGTTTTATTATTTTGTTTTTCTTTCCTTTTCTACTTTACAAACTGAATTCTGTTATTTTCTAGTTATTGTTGTAACCGAATATTTTGGGGCAAGACATCACCTATATAAGGCTGATCTTTCTTCCCCAAGGACCCATGAATGGAATAATGAAGATATGAACTTCGACCCTATTCATCTATTATTATTTACTATGGACTGTTTGGTATAGACCAACAGTATTTCTCTTCGCACCCTTGATTCTTCTATCCCTTCCCCCCAAATTCTCTATCGAAAACCTTCCGCTGCCCTTTGATTGAAGAATTTCCACCGGTCTTATAGATCAAGAACTTGATTCTTGAACCCAAACCACACCTTACGAAACAAGTCATAACAGACATATTGGCCCGAGGATGTCAATTGAGCTACAGATAACAAAATTTTCTTCATTCCTAGGATTCCTGGGACATGATAAACATTTAAGTGGTATCTTGTTAGAATTATATCGGGTGTAACAATCGTCTTACCTATGTAAGCTATCGGTAACCTTGAGTTGTCAATTGTCACCACCACACGACCTACTTTCTATTCAGACAAGTTATGCAATTTTTGTTTGTCTCCCGTCATATGATTTGAACAACCAATCTAGAATCCAATCAATCTTGTAGTTAATATGTTCTAGTGTTGTTACCGTGAGAGATGGTTCTTCTTCCATGGCGAATAATTCTTCGGCATCTCAACCATCTTCGCTATTTTCCTTAGAATGAGAAGTGACAATATTCCCTTCAGCATTCTTTTTCCTGCTCCAACAATTATAACATTCTCCATTCAATTTTCTATTATGTACTATCACGATTATTTGAATCTCCCCCTAGATGAGACCATCTCTTTCCTTTCCTTGGTCATCCTTTTTAGATCCACCACTAGTGTGCCTCTTGAAGTTACCTTTGATTTTGTTGGTGTAATGCACTTCCTTTTCAACCTTCAACGAGACTCCTACAATTTTCTTGGCCATAGATTTTTGGATTGCAAGCAAATTTTCAAACTCAACAAGTTATGGTTGTGTCGGCCATCCTTGTATAGAAGCAATAAACCCTCAATATTCGGGTCTCAACCCGTGGATAATTATCCTTTTTATCATTGTTTCCCTAATAGGAGTTGTCAGATCTAATTTTGAGATTTCGCGGCATATCGACTTCACCTTATGAAAGTACTGAGCAATCGTCATATCGCGTTGCACCTTTGATAACAACTCGTTTTCAAGAAGTTGTAATCTTGTGTCATTACTTTTTGAGAAGAGTATAGCAAAAATGTCTCATGCTTCATTCGGTGTTTTGGTATCTCGAATATGCTCCAATATTTCTTCTTTAATAGTGGTCTTTAAAGTAAACATTAATTTGTCTACATTAATTTTCCACATTTGCAAGATGTCGTTTGCATCTTCTGTTGTTTGTGGAGTTTCACTACCACCTACAATCATCAGAAGATCTTGACCTTGTAGACATGTTGCCCACGTATTGTAGTTTTTGTTGTTGAATTTCTTGATTCCTGCAACTACTTGAAGGTCACCCATAGTGTCGGAAGGTCTTAAACTATAATGGTAAATTGGGGAATGGAACTCATAAAAAACCACCAGAAAATATTCTGTATGGGACCAAAAGGAGTTCGATATGAGATGTAACAAAATAAAAAGTTAAAGAATATTGATAATAATAAAGCTCAATTATGTTATAATCACTTTGATTCCTGCTCAATATACTAACCTTCCACACTGAAGTTTAGCTGAGCTCCAATATGAAGTAAGGCATTCTGAGGATATAAATGAGCCCCATCAGTTATCTGTAGAAAAGTGTCCAAATAATGTTAGCATCCTCTCAAAGTTGAAAATGAGTGCAAATATGTACAAAAATACTTGGTGATACCTGCAGAAGGTTGCACTGAACATAAACATTCAAATCAGCACAACAATTAACTAGCAAAGTGAATCAATCATATTGAAGTGTATAAACCGAAACTAGAAAGCACAAAACCAACAACCTTGTTTTGAGCTTGAACTATTATATTCTACTACAAACAGAAAATTCATAAAAAAATTAAAAATTTCATTTGATAAATATAGATATAGATAAAAGTCCCAATTAACTAGAAGAGTATTAGAATTAGAAATGATTTGGGTATAATAAGGCTATATAAGTGTTCAGGATTTAAAAAAAAAAAAATCAACTTAAGATGAGTGTAATGAATTACAAATGGAAGGTTGAAGAGAAAAATAAAACAAAAGAATGGAAGGAGAAAAAAAAGTGTTAAAAAATGATAATTATTGAGGAAATCAGCAAGTAATTGGAATGGAATAAACTGTAGTTCCAAATTTTTATTCAACTAATGTATTGCTGGACTAAATTTTGTGTTAAGATTGTTGATGTAACATTATATGCAGATATGGGATAAGACCATCTCCAATTCATACTCATATTTTCAAACTCAAAAGCCAGTAAATGTCATCTCAAACAGTAATTTAACTCTAACCTAAAAACTCATTTTCAAACTCAAAAGAATATTCTAAGAATATTCCATTTTATATAAACTTTTTATAATTTTCAATAATTACTCATATATCAACTTTACAAATTAAACCTCAATACTTTTTCAAATACACTAATTAAAGAAAATTTATATCCATAACAAAATAATATACACGAGAAAATGATTCTAATTATCAGATTATTAATCATATTTGTATTGATTATCGTTAATTTTTTTTATTTATGTTGTGTTTTTAATTATTGTGTAAAATGTAATTTTTATTTTTAAGTATTGTAAGGGATTTATTTTTAATTATGGAAAAAAATGCAATTTTTATTTTTAAATATTTATAAAAAATATAATTATTGTAATTGGTTATTTTTTAGTTTTTTTAGCAATATTATTTATCATTATAAATTTATGATATATAAAAAAATATTAATATAAATATATAAACATATAAATAAATTATATACAAAATTAAATATAAAATTAAATTAAATTAAAAATTAAAGAATCAAAATAAATGTTAAGAATAAAGGATATAAAAAAGTTAAATATCCAAATCAAAACATTAATAAACTTTAAGAGTTTCTTCTGAATTTTTAATACAAGCGTAATGAATAGTATAAACCATATTTGGGTTTTTTTGTAGAGAGAAAATGGTGGATTCACATTTTGGGTTTAAGTTTGGTTGGGTTTAGGTATGCGAATAATCCCATTGGAGATGCTCTAAAGGTGTGATAAAATGATGAAAGATTTCATCCTTAAAAGAGACTTACTTTGAAAAATTAGCTTCTAAGTAAAGTCTTTGCCTATAAAATTCTGGACCACACTAATCAATTGACAACTTATTAGGGGCTGCAGCCCTAAATTCTGGCAGCTGACAAATCTGTACCAATCTAAATATATTCAAATTAACAAGATAATTCTACAGATGATAAAATTACCATCACATAATCTGAGTTTGGGGGAATTATTATTGAATGATATCCGCAGAAGAGCTCTTCCATTCTCCAGTGCCTTCAACAAAGAATAAGATATATTAGCATGGTGCAACGGCCTGATAAAAAGCTAAATTAAGAAGTATTACACCAAAACCACAGTACATGGAAAGAAATGCAAACTGAAAATGTAACGAGACATTCAGATGATACAATTAAGTATCAAAAACCTTGACATGAATAATTCCATTGCCATCACTGGTTCCATTAATAGTAATAATATCAGGATAGTTGCTTTCAATGCTGAGTGTGACAGAACCATAAGCATCCAAAAAAGGCATCCGCTAACATAAATACAATATATATGCCATTGAAATTAGTATGCCCCAAGAGGAGTTTTGACCAAAAAAAATTGCACAAAATGGAATTTCTAAGCAGTATTAAGAAATACAAATAAGGTACCCAGATCATCATGAAAACTTAATGAAAAAAAAAGCAGGAGGAGACGCTCAAGATATTGCAGGAATTATTGTTCTGTGATGAAGTGAAATTGAGCATTGTTAAAAGCAGTAACATCTCTCCAAGTATTTTGTTGCCTTGGGCCCCTGGTATTTATCAGGAGTTGGAACTAAATGTGACAGGATGATGTGGAAAAGTAGCCATTGACTGTAAATGGTTTTCTTCTGATGCGGATAATGTATCAGTATCTGCCTATGGGGTTCTGCAGGAAAAAAATCCTGGTAAAGCACTTATAAAAGTAGTTTCCATAGTTGATCAGTTAAACTTCGATGAGGTAATTGTAGCGGTTAATTTATAGTTTATTTTTCCTTGTACATTGTGAATTTGTACTCATTGTTTAAAGTGAAAACAACACGTTTACCTGAATATTGTTAGAAATTCTGTATTGAAATTAACAAATATATATATATATATATATATATATATAAATGTTGTTACAAATAAATTAATTAATTACAATATCGAAAATCATCGGAATACAATGTTGATTCGAGACATTTGCTTAACACATTTACCATACAACAGTTCAACCGTCTTTCCTTATGATGGAGTTTATCACAGATGGTTGTCTCCCAAAATACAACAAATCTAGTAGTGATTCAGAACCGGAATCACTACGCAGCGAATTTGACAATGTACTTGAATAAATCACTGGGTTTTAACGAATATACAACGAGTCAAGAACTCGAAAAATACTCGATTGATTGAAAACTCGAAAAATACTCAAAAAAACAAAGAAAAAATACTCAAAAGGAGATATTAAATATTTTCGAGTCCAACATGAAAAATGAAATTTACAGCTGTAAATTAAACCATCACAATAATTTCATTTATTAATCCAACAACAAATAATTCATTCAACGACTTTCATTCCTAGACTCTTGACATTTCAAGACTATTGTCATTCGATCATATCTATTGTCATTCGATCTTATTCACTAGCATTAATTTTCACAAAAAAATCAAATTTGAATTTGATATTAATTTATATATTTTTGGATTAAATTACATTTAATTTATTTATCAAAATTCACATTTCCATTTAATTCATGGAATTAGTTTAATTTCCAACAATCCCTCACATCAATGGAAATTGAAAGATTAACTCGATGAAAGCTTCAATAGTTGAATTCTACATAGGATAGGTAGGTGCAACCCTTTGAACATTCCTTATTAGAGTATATATAACTTTACTAGCTGATTAGTAGACTCGATGTCCTTAAACTATTATGCTATTTGTGTAAATGATTACACACTTTCACGTAGAATTCTTCCTGATAGATGTCAAAATCTCATGATTGTGTCCGTTTTGGCCATGGAACACGTGTCTAGTTCTGTGAGAGGGTCTAGAATTGAGTTGTGTAATTCCTTCAAAGCGACCCTACTTCTCTCTCACATAGGTGATCTCTTTGCTTACAAAGAATCATTAAAAGTGATTTGTTTATCATCGTCAAAATATATATTATTTCATTGTAGAATTAATCATCAACAATAATCTTTCAAGTCAGTACAATTAGGTTGCCCCATTGAACCTAGTTCTTGGGATCTCCAATCTTCATAAGTTGGGTTTTCCTTCATACCAACTTATAGTAGGCTCATGTCTTAAAAGATTTGTAAGCTAACTCTTTATTCAAAAGTTTGGTTAGGAGATCCACAATGTTATCTTTGACTTACATAGTCAAATGTGATAACTCTATTAGAGAGTATAGTCTAATGACATTATATATAAGACGTGTATGTCAAGATTTGTCATTTACTCTAAGTTTGTCTAATTTCATATTATTATCACATAATTGGAAAAATCTTTTTAGAAAATAAAGAAATATCTTCTAATAAGCCCGATAATTCATACATAATTATCATTTAAACATTCTTTTCTGAAAAATATTATTTACTTGGCCAACTAGTAGACAAAATATTTTTGAACTATTATGCCTTTGTGTAAATAATTACATATTTCACAAAAATATATATTTTTGACATCTGTCAAAAATTTATAAATATAGATTATATTATTTAATCTATCAATCATAACTTCATTAGAAGATTTACACTTATATATTTGTACTTTCAAGTGTAAACATGTTCACTTGTAGACGTAAAGTCTTTCATGACACCTCGATTAATGTAATTCACATCTTTAGTGAATTTAATCATTTTTATCGTAATTTCCATCGATAAAAAATATCGTATAAAGACACCTAATGAATAATCACTTTCATTGTCTTCATGATATACACAATTGTCACATTTATTAACTTTGCAATTAAAATAAAATATGATCAAAATTCTTATACCATTATTGTAAACATTGTTATGAGTCATACAATACTTTAAAAGCTAAATTTTCTTTATTAATTCATTTCATAAAAAAAACTCTATTTTAAAGATATTTATTCTTTAAATTTCTATGAAAATAATATTAAAGAAAAATGCGTCTCTTTATTTCAAACCCTAATAAAATCAAATTGAGCATCAACTAAGCAAATTTAAACAAGACATTTTCGTGTTATGTTAAGTTGCTCAGTTTTATATTTTGTAAAGAACATATTTCTCTAACAATAAATCATCCTTTTTGTTTATCATAATATACACAATAATAATTTTTATTATTATCAATAAAAACATTTGGCCTCAAATTCGTGTTGGTACCTTTTAAAACACATATCTATGTGAATTAAATCCAAAGTTTTATTTAATCAAGAGATTGCCACAAAATTCTTGTGTTATACTTATCATTAAATTAATAAGATAACTATTATTGTGAATATTTAATTGAATAAATCATCCATATATAAGAGATTAGAATGTTTATGAACATATATATATCATTTTTCACATAATCTTTATATAAAAACTATAATGTTGAATAAATTAAAATATTCATCAAATAAAATATCTTATTAGTGTTGAACATATTATTTCTATAAAAGAAATTAGAATATTTAATCAAATAAATATTCATCATCATGTCACATGATTTCTAAAAAAAAATAATAATATTTCACGCATTTTTCGTCGAAGCCGCTTGAAAATTTATTTTCGGTTGCACGCTTGCATCGGATGATTTAGCACATATGCCGCATCATTTCTCAAATCAATAAAGATTTTTCTTTGTAAGACCAAATCAAACAATATTTTATTATTGAGATCTAGAACCATGTAGGCCCTCTTTATTAATCCAGCTAATTATTAGTCATTACGAGCCTTCTTTTTGGCTCTTCATATCAAACTACATAACCCTTCAACTTCTTGGTCTCCAACTTTCTCGCTATTACTAACTTATGTTTCTTTTATTTAGAAAAAAATATATTTTTCTTTTTTGACTCAACTTTGTCAACAACAAATATATATACATTTAAAAATGATATCTTAATACCATAATAAAACTGTAGTATATAAGACAATGTATATAATCAAAATTCTTCCATATAGTAGAGAGAGAAAAGCTCTAGAGATTTTAGATTTTCAGTGAAATTTCGGCAGCAAATTCTCTCATCACGAATAACTCGATTGGCACGAACGACATGATCGGCACAATCGGCACGAACGACACAATCGGCACAATCGGCATGAACAGAACAATCAGCACGATTTGCAAGGTATCAAGGTCGCGGTTCGCTTATTTAGATCACATTGTTAGTTTCTCAGTGTCGCTTGTCAAACGTGCGCACGATCGGCACAATAGACACAGTCGGCACGATCGACACGGTATCGACTCTAATTTTTAGGTAGGTCATTCATCTACAAGCTTGGTTGGAAGGTTATGGTTTTTGGTTTACCCTGTTTTGTATAGCTAGAGTTTCTTGTGTATCCTATTCTGTAATTGTTCTTCTTTGTTGTTTTGTTGCTTTGTTCTGTTTTTCATTTAAATGAGAAGAAAGAAAAGCAATAAGTATAAGGAAGTCAAAGAATTTGTGATGAAAGGTTTAAGCGAGGTAGCTAAAAAGAAAATTGATATGATTGCTGAAAAATAATTCAGGAAAAACGGGAATGCAACAAAGGTAAGGAACAAATTGCTGTTAAAAATTCTGAAGAAAATGTTGCAGGAAAGCAGGAGAAGAATGAAGTAATTTGGAATGTTGGTTATAATGAAAGAGCCAACCTGTTTGGTCTTAAAAACCAAATTACCAAACTCCTAATGCATGCTAAGAAGGGTGAAATCATAATCAGTAAAGAGAAAGCTCAATAAATAACAGTCCAACTCAATATTCATTATCTTCAGGACTGAAATTTACTGGAAAAAAAACATAATATGAGGAAATAGTTAAATGGTCAGTTGATGCAATGAAGCAGCTGATGAAGGCTCCCAAAACCAAGACCTACACTATTAGGAATAATTCAACATGGAAAGTCAACGAGGTATGAAAGAATAAAGCATGAAAGAAATTTGAAGATCATGCCTATAAAGGAAAAATCTACTTGGGGGATATCCAAACAAGGGTAGTGGTACTCAACTCTCCTTTTGAATTCAAATTGCCTTCTAAAGTAGAGGAGAAATGTATTGAAGACTGAAAGTTTGTAGTGGTTGGAAACTTCATTGGGAAAAACAGAGTATCATTCCCAACTACCAAAGAGACTCTAATTAAACAGTGGGGAGAAAAGGGGGCTTGAAAAAGTTTCTGCAAATATACATGATCTCTATTTCTATAGTTCAAAAAGGGCTCAAATCTGAAAGAAATTTTGGAGAAAGGGCATACTTACATAGGATCAAATTGCATGAAGCTTGAAAAGTGGTTAGAAGAGATGAATCTACAAAGCAAACCAAAAGAAACAACCCAGATTTGGTTCAAGCTTTGGAACATTCCAGCTCACATGTAAAATGCTAAAGCAATTAGTCATTTTACAGGTGCAATTAGGAAACCATTATATATGGACCCAATAACTGAAGGAGGAGAGCACTTGTCCTTTGCTATAATTAACATTGAAGTGCATCCTAAGAGTGTCCTGCCAATGAAAATGGCAGTTGTTGACAGAAAAGGAAAGCACAATGTCATGGAGATATCTTATAAATGGAAACTAAAAAGGTGTGCTTTCTGTAACACTTTTCTGCACAATAAATGTGATAAAGCTAAAGAAGAAGAGAAGAAAAGCCAGGAAATAGAAAAGAAAAAGAAGGAAAATAGGAGGCTAAACTCAAAGATCAAACATTTTTAGAAGAAAGCAAGAAGGATTCTGAGAAAATGGAAAACATCGAAAGAAAGAAAGTAAAGGGAATCAATGTGAAGAGGAAAAAAAAATTTGTAATGCAAGGGATTAGGCCTAAAATGGAAGATGAACCTCAAGTTGTTGTTGAGGAAACTCAAGATAAAACACCTAGAATATCAAAGCTGAAACAGAGAATTCTAAAGCCGATAAAGAAGATTCCAAAACCGATATGGAGTCTGAAGCTGAAGATAAGAAAGACAAGAATACATAAATTCAAGTTGAAGATAACAAAGGTAAAAGTCCTGAAAATCTTAGAAACAATTATTTCTATCAAATCAGAACCGGTTTGTACAAAGAGAGAATTTAAAATGAGAAACAACAATACTCATCATCCTCTTCAATACAATCTCCTTTTATCGTTAGAGGAAGAGGAAAATGTAGAGGAAGAGGAAGGGGAAGAAGACCTCTCAATGAAGATAGATGACATGCGAAAATCCCAAGCTGGGATGATTAGGTTTGAACGTAGTCTTTTCTATTTGTAATCTCTGTTTTTTTAGAATGTATGAATGCTACTAATCAGTTTTTTTTAGGGTTTTTTGATTGTCATCCTTAATCATAGCTAGTGTTTTTCTAGCTTTGATTTCTGACCCTCCCACTTTTGGGATTTTAATGAAATGGTTTTAACCGTTTTCACAAAAAAAAGACAATGTATATATACATTTATGAATAAATATATTCGTTATTAATCATCATATCACATTCTTATTAATTATTGACCCTTAATTAATTTAAGAATTTATATATTATAATTAATTATTTTAAAACTGAAACTGTATATTTCAATTCTAATTTTAATTACTATTAATAAATATAACCATTAATTTTCTGAAAATTATAAGTTAACTTTTACTTAACTTTCCTATATTATTAATAATAATTTTAGTAATTATCAAAATTTTGATTAAAAAGAAACAAATTATTTTTTATCTAATTTATTTTTAAGATAACGTTTATATATTGAATATACAATTTTTCTTAAGAAAATTTATATGTCAACATATATTACCTTATAAAATTAAACTTTTAACAACATAAGAAAGTAAAATGTTAATAATTATCATATATATATATATGTATAATAAAGACTTATGTTTATTAATCAATTCTCCTCTCCTTTTGAGATAAATAATTTTAATTTGTCGAAATGAGTCATCATTTCTATTGTAACATTGCAACTCGTATTTCTGAAATATCAAAGACAAAGATTTTTGTAGGAAAAAGCTACTAAATAACTTAGCACATGAAATTGTTTTAAGATTATTACATATTGTTAGATAAAATTAGACCGGTTAATAGAACTTAACACAAATAAACTTCCAATGCAGGAACAGACAAAGAACCGGACCGGTCAAATCACAGAACCGGTTAAGAAACTCAACCGGTCAAACACCTAAACTGACCAGAAACATGACCGCACAAAGAAGGCAAGATCGGTCAAAACAAGAAGGCCAGAAACACCAGACAGTCGGTCATATAGAAGCCAAAGGAATAACCGGAAGCCATCCAGTTAACACAAATAACCGACCAGCATAAGAAGATACTTCGGGTATCTGTTGAGAATGATACCAAAGGAACAGACTGAACATTTCCATATTCATACAAGTTTGAGGACAGTCTACAAGTTACAGAAAACTGTCCTACAAGATCTTTCCACTTCAGGATAAATCAGAAAGGCAATCTTCCAAGTACAGACAACTGCCTAACCGACAGTTACCACATTGAGTAAAAGACAAACCTAGCCGGTTTGACCTACATACTGGAAGAACAGACCGTCAGGTCTGAAAAGTGACCGTTGGCACATTTCACCTATAAAAGGAGGAGCTGAAGAGGAGTAAACGCGGGACACAATGGACAATTAATTTACAAGTGATAAGATTGTGTTTTATCTCTAGAAAGCTTATGTGCTAAGTTGAAGTGTGTATTTACAATTTCGGTTAAAATTGTACGGGTGTTATCGAGCAGGAAATAAGTCTCGATCGGATTGTGTTTGTATTCCTTAGTGAATATCCTTCTCGCGGTTTCGAGAGGAAGGGGTGACGTAGGAGTTTTATCTCCGAACATCCATAAAAACCTGTCTTGTTATTTACTTTCTACCGGTTCTACATTCTTACTGATCTGTACTAACCTACTTACACCGCTTTGACCGACTCTACACTACCTAAACCGAATCACTGAGTTACAAAACCGACCCAGCAACTTCCAAACCTGTCTTATCCAAAACCGGTTCTGCCTATCTCGTGAGTGTGCTGCTTCAACCTGAAACAAACCTCTTCCGCGCTTGAACCTGGTTCAAGGGTTTGTGACAGTTTGTGTAGTATTGAAACCCTGGTGTTAATCTCTAACCGGATTAATCACCACCCTTTGAGTAAGACGCGCTAACCGGCCCAACCCCGGTCCCCCAGCCGCGACCTAGATCCTAACAATTGGTATCAGAGCAGTTAGTTTCAATACTTAAGCAAGCATGTCTTTCGATAGACCCCCAATGCTAGAAGGTGATGACTTTGCCAAGTGGAATGAACGCATGCACCTGCACTTAATCACCATGGATGATGAGATGCATTTCATAATAGCCGAAGGACCGATAATCATTGACAAGGACAGGAAGGATTGGACAGCTGAAGACATGAGAAGAAATACCCTAGATAACCATGCCAGAAACCGGATTTCCAACGGTGTGGACAGAAACACGTACTGCAAGATCAGAGACTGCAAAACCGCAAAGGAAACATGAGAAACCGTTATACAAATTCATGAGGGAAATGAAAGAACCAAGGAAAACAAGGTAATGGTAGCTACTTAGAAGTTTGAAAGCATCAAGATGAAACCGGGAGAAACAATGAGAGAATACAGTGACCGGTTCACAGGTGTGTTAGATGAGCTAGCAACTCTTGGCAAGAGGTATGACAACAAGGAGGTCATCATGAAAGCATTACGATCTCTTCCAAGTGCGTGGGACATAAAGACAATGGTAATGAGGGAATCAAACTGCCTAAGTAAGATGAAACTACATGATGTATTCGAAGATCTTAAGGCATATGAGTTCGAAATGAGATCTAGGACTGAAGAAGAGGTTTCAGCCTCAACCTCAACCAGAGCATTGATCACATCCACAGAACCTATTGCACCTGCACCGATCAGAACCGCCGAACAGTTCACCGAGGATGCCATGGCAATGCTCGCACAGAAATTTGGGAGGTTCATGAAAAGGAGCCAACCGACAAACAACTACAACTATGGTGATAAATCAAATGTAAGATGTTATAACTGTAACTGTTTGGGACATTTCAAGTGGGAATGCAGAAAACCGAGGAGGGATGACCGGAAACCGGACAATCAAAATAACCGAAACAACTATCAACAAACCGGTGAAGGAAGTGAGGTTCAGAAAGCACTGATAGCCGATGATGGAGGAAGTCTATGGGCTCACAGTGACAGTGATGATGAACTCACATGCCTTATGGCAATTGAGGAACAAGTATTTGACTCTCCTTGTGAAGAATTTACTAAAGATGAGTTATATAATGCATTGAATGATATGGTAGCAGAGTATAAGAACCTACTAACTCTATTACTTAAGCAACCCAATTTTAGAGCCGACCTCATAGTACCCATTCTGAGCGAACCAAAGATTATACAACCTGATGAAACCCCTACCTTAGAAACCGAATTAGCACTTGAACTATCCTCTGAAACCGAACTGCTCAATGAGCCAATTCGAGAATTGACCGAGGAGGAAAATGCCCGACTCTAGTATAAAATGGCCGCATATAAGAGATCTAGTGAAATGGTAAGAAAGATGTGTAGTTATAAAAGACACCCTACTTGCATGTTTGGTCTAGGTTACAAAAACAATAGATCCCAAAGACAAAAACACTTAGACAAAGTAAGGCTCACAAAGAATGATCTTCCCTTCGTAAGTTTTATTAGAAGTTCCTTAACCGCTGAAGAGGAATTGACCGCCTATTATACGGAAGAAAAACTAACCTATGTAGGTCCAACTAATTCTGAGAAATGGCTTCACCCTGACAAAAGGAAAGCCAACCTGTTCAATAATAGAAAAGCCAACCCACAACCGCATAGGACAAACCTAAGATCATCTCCACACAAGGCCTTCTTAGGAAAGCCGAAAGACTCAAAACCGAGTGCCAGAAAGATAGTTAAAACATTGACCAGGAAAGCTGTCCGGTTTGTCAAGGTCTAGATACCCAAGGGACTAATCGCATGTGGACCCAAGTAAATGTGGGTACCAAATAGTTGTAAATATGTACATTTGGCGGGATTTAAAGAAACGACTAGGAAACTCTGAATGGTACTTGGATAGTGGTTGCTCCAGGCATATGACCGGGAACAACAATCTTCTAACCGACATCAGAATAGAAACCGGTGCATTAATCACCTTCGGTGATAACTCAAAAGGTAGAACTATGGGCAAGAGTAAGATTGTCCATGGTAACCTAACAATTGATAATGTACTCTTAGTTGAAAACCTACGTTTTAATTTGCTAAGCATTAGTCAAATGTGTGATGCTGGATACACTGTAGAATTTCTTAAACATGCATGCCTAGTTAAGAATTCTCAAGGCACCATACTACTAACCGGAAATAGGCTAGGAAATATCTACAAGGTAGACTGGAAAACTAAAGTAGAATATCATGTTTGCATGATAGCCAAGACTGATCAAACCTGGCTTTGGAATAAGAGACTAAACCATCTTAACATGAAAACCTTAAATTATATTCGCGGTAAAAAGTTAGTCGACGGAATTCATGACATAGTATTTAATAAGGATAAGGTTTGTTCAGCATGTCAAATGGGTAAACAAACTAGGTCAACCTTTAAGAGTAAAGGACACATTCAATCTAACTGATGCTTAGATCTTCTTCACATGGATTTATTTGGACCGATTCAGGTCATCAGCCTAGGAGGTATGCTTTACACTATGGTAGTTGTTGATGATTACTCTAGATATACATGGGTAATATTCTTACCATCCAAACGTGAAACCGCATCAAACTTGATCACACTGCTTAAACGTTTGCAACATAAAAATCAACGCGCATTAATAGCATTAGAAGTGATAGAGGTACCGAATTTACAAACAGCACTTTAACCGCATTTCTTGATGAATCCGGTATTAGACACGAGTTGTCCAGTTCTAGGACTCCTCAACAAAACGGCCTGGCCGAGAGAAGAAACCGAACTCTTAAGGAAGCCGCACGGTCCATGATTGCCGACTCGGGCATTGCTCAAAAATTTTGGGTTGAGGCTATCAATACTGCATGTTATACACAAAACCGGTCTTTAATTAACAAGTTTCACAACAAAACACCTTATGAGGTATATTTTGATAGTGTTCCTAACCTCAAGTACCTTAAGATTTTCGTTTGTAAATGCTATATTCACATAAATTGTAAAACCTCTCTATCTGCTTTTGATGCAAAAACCGATACTGGGATCATGTTAGGTTACTCAGCAGTGAGTAAAGCATATAGAGTATATAACAATAGAACCTTAACCGTGGAGGAATCACTTCATGTTGTTTTCGATGAATCGGTTGAAAGTAATACTGCATCATGCTTTGATCTACACAACAGACTTGAAAATAACAATATCCATTCTGATAGTGAAGATGAGATTCCGGTTTTCAGGCGGTTTGTCCATGACCAAATGGGTAATGATGAAACCCAGCCGAATCAAGCTGTCCCACGACAGGAAGCTAACACTTTGGTCCAAACCGAGGAAATCGGTCGGTCTGACATCCTTGCTCAGCCTACCGATATGTCTAGCCTTGATCAAGTAAACGGTAATTCGGTAGACATCCCTAAACCGAACCTCAAAAGGAACACTAAGCATCCTCCTAAGCTAATTATAGGTGACCCTTCAGAACCTGTTCGAACTAGGCGTCAAATTCTGGAGGAATACTTCAATTCCGCCTTTATATCCCAGATTGAGCCGAAAAGAGTGGATGAAGCATTGTCAGATCCGGATTGAATCTTGGGAATGCAAGAAGAGTTAAACCAGTTCGAGAGTAATAAAGTCTGGTACCTGGTCCCTAGACCGAAAGATCAACCGGTCATAGGAACAAGATGGGTATTTAGAAATAAACTCAATGAAGACGGTTTGGTCACGAGGAACAAAGCCAGATTAGTGGCACAAGGATACAAACAGGAAGACGGCATTGATTTTGAAGAATCATTTGCCCCTGTAGCTAGGATTGAAGCTATTAGGATTTTTCTAGCTTTTAATGCCTTCAAAAATTTTAAGGTTTTCCAAATGGATGTTAAAAGTGCATTTTTGAATGGTGACCTACGTGAAGAGGTATATGTTGAACAACCACCCGGTTTCAAAAATGCTGAACTACCCAATCATGTATACCGGTTAAACAAAGCTTTATACGGTCTAAAGCAAGCTCCTAGAGCCTAGTATGACACACTAACCGCATTTTTGTTAAAACATGACTTCACCATCGGTTCGGTGGATAAAACATTATTTAAGTTTGAGAAAAAGGAACATATCCTACTTGTTCAAATCTATGTAGATGATATCATCTTCGGTTCAACCGATCCTAAGCTATGTGATAAATTCTCAACCCTGATGACTAACAAATTTGAAACGAGTATGATGGGAGAATTAAGTTTCTTCCTAGGTCTTCAGGTTAAGCAACTCGAAGTAAGAACTTTCATTAGCGAACCCAAGTACACTAAAGAATTGTTAAAGAAATTTGGGATGGATACATGCTCCTCAGCGGCTACTCCAATGAGTTCATCGGTCAAATTGGACAAAGATGATGAGGGTCAAGTAGTAGACCTGACCGCTTACCGAGGCATCATCGGCTCTCTTCTATACCTGACAGCAAGTAGACCAGATATTCTATTTGCAGTCGGTGTGTGTGGAAGATTCCAGGCCAACCCAAAACAATCCCACTACACAGCCGCAAAGCGAATCTTGAAATAACTAAAGGGAACACCTGACGTCGGCTTGTGGTATCCAAAGGACTCATCTTTTAACCTAACAAGTTATTCAGATGCAGACTATGCAGGTTGCAAGGTTGATAGAAAAAGCACTAGCGGAACATGCCAATTCTTAGGTGATCGGCTTGTTTCATGGCACAGCAAGAAACAAACATCAGTTGCCACATCAACCGCAGAAGCTGAATATCTGGCGGCCGGAAGCTGCTGTTCACAACTCCTTTGGATTCAACAACAACTGAAGGACTTCGGTGTCATAGCCGAAGAATCTCCAATCTTCTGTGATAACACAAGTGCCATAGCAATCACCTACAACCCAGTTCTACACTCTAGAACCAAGCACATTGACATAAGGCACCACTTCATTCAGGAACATGTCATGCTGAAGCATATCTGGCCGGAATACGTATTGACAAATCAACAAGTAGCCGATATCTTCACAAAGCCTCTGCAGGAAGCTAAGTTTTCTCAATTTAGACTCACACTCGGTTTAACCGATATTAATCAAATTATCTCTAAGGATGATTAAAAAGGGAAATCGGTTCGGACAAACAAAACCGGTAGTTCCTCCTAAATTGTCGGATTTCAAATTTCCCAAGATATCTATGGAAGAACCTCCTGGTCTATCAGTCAGAGTAAACCGACCGGTTATTTAGTGCATGCACCAAATAACCGCATCGGGACGAACAACAGATAACTGACCGGTTCGGAAATAGTTTATCCTATATTATTTGGCCTTCGAATAAAAGTGGAATAATTACATGTGTTTAAAATTACCTGTCCTGAAAAATTACCTTTTCAAAGTAAAATGGTCACACCTCAAAAGATGTGAAGATTTGATATCTTTCATGGTCCAGGTCTATGACCAACATCCTAGGCTGTAGACATGCTTTTTTCATGCAAAACTCTTTCTCTTATGGTTAATAGACATTATTACCTGTGACACATTGGATAATAAGATCCTCTCTCCACTAGTATATAAGTTAACCTTAAACAAAACAATCACAAGTTATAACCCATCCTCTCACTAAGACAAAATGTCTCAGTTTCCAAACATCCTTCAAGTGGATTTCAAATCTGCTCAAAGCACTGAGCATTATGAAGTCTTCAAGATGATCAAGTCACTTGAAGATACTGGTCTCCAACATTTTCTAGATGACAAACATGTCATCTATTCTGAATCAGTACTGGAATTCTTCTACAATGCTAGGGTTTTTCGTGGAACTCCTCACTTTGACACACATATTCAGTCAAAAGTGGGAGGGATTGTATTCGATTTCACCGAAAGTGACTTCGCAAGATGCTTTGACCTACCAAAGCAAGGGCTGACCGACCTTAATGTACCGGCTGAACTAAAAGCCGAGATCTCCTTAGCCTTTTCCCGGTCAAATCAACCAGTTGATGACCACGGTGCCAAGTCACTGTTGAAAGCTGAATACCAGCTTCTCAACGACGTGATCGGTCGAGGCATCCTGGGAAGGGATGTGACCAACACGTATTGCACCGCTGCTTTCAACATCATGGCCGCGATAACCATTGGCACATCGGTCAACTGGTCAAGGGTGCTGTTCGACGTCCTAATCTGGATGATTGGCGTTCGAACAGTCGGTTTCGTACCTCAACTAAGTTGTCTGCTTCTGGAGCTTGGAGTTCCAACCTGTCCAGGCGAAGGGTTGAACCAAGCCTAGGTACTCACCAAGGAAGTCACCGACTGATTTTATGAGCGGTTTGAAAAGGCTTGGAAGAGGAGGAATCGCCACATCAACTCCAACGGTCATACCAACTCCAATTACTAAGTCACACCTTCCTACAACCGGTCATTTTGCTGTACGCACCGGTTGTATCCCTGTTCAACTCTCCTATGATTATTTCGGGTTAGTCTATGTTATCTTCAGTTTCAATCGGTTACTTTTCAGTTTGTTGTTGCACTCGTCATTAATGAAAAGTATCACTTAATTAATGTAGTAACTCCCAACTACATGAGTAATTACTACCCAACTAACTTGGTTACCTTTGAACTAAATCCCTACCTCGAGCTCCGCAATCGGTCAAAAGTAACATCTTTCCAATACACTTTGGAAACATAAATATTCTCTTCTCTAATAAGACAAAACTGATCGTCAATGTTGATATTTTCCCTCCAAAACCGGATTTATATAAAGAGCCACCCTCTAATCAACTTAACACATCTCAAAACAAAAATCTCTTGAACTCTCTCTCTCTTAGCAAAGTTTGAATCATGCCGAGCCGAACTCTAGGAAACTTCTTGAGCATCAACTTCGATTCATGTATGGAACATTGGGATATATAAACCAAGGAGGTCATGTTTGAATCTCTCATTGACACCGGTCTTCGCACCTTTCTCGAAGAATCCGGTCCCATACTTCTTGAGGATGTCAAGACCTTCTTCAGAAGTGCTTGCATAAGAGGAAACTACATTGTTTCCACAGTAAGAGATCACACTTTTTGGCTAGATGAAGCCGAATTTGCCCAAATGTTCAACCTGCCCACATAAGGGTTTTCCGACTTCCCAACCCGGGTGGGAAGTGTAGCAACCAATCACTCAATATTCTTCTCTGGAACCGATGTACCAGTGGAAAATCACGGGTTCAAAACCCGCCTTGCTCACCACATCCAACTCCTTCATGAGATTGTAAACCGCTCTATCATTTGTCAATCTCCGAATCAGCGTTACTCCAAGAAAATATTTGACATGATGACTTACATTGTCAGCAACACGGCTATCAATTGGTCATCGGTCATTTTCCAGAACTTGAAAACCATGGTGGTGACCAAGAAAGGTCTCGGTTATGCTCCTCACATCAGTAGTCTCATTCTCAAGTACCGCCCAGAATTTGGACCGGGCACACCGGCATCTCCTTCGAACATTCTTGATATGGATGGGGTGGAAGAAAAGCTTTCTAGGGTAGTTATTACATAAGTTGTATCTTTCTCGCTTATGTATGTCTGTTTTTACACCGATCTACTTTTCGGTTTCTATCATGTACTGTTCCTTCAATAAAAATCTTTTCAGTTTAATAATCGGGTCAAAAGTTGCAAAATCAGAAAATCCATCCAACTAACCGGTTGATATTAATAAGTCACTTTGTCGTCATTGAAAAATCCGGTTAAAGTCATAAATCGCATCTTAGCGGTTAATATATCACATCTCCTCATAAACGGCTTTGAAAAGGGACCGCCTCATTCAAACTGATATAAAAAAGACCACTCGAAATTTTTGGAGGGAAATTTCCCGCTCAAATATCCCGCCTCTGGTTTCCTGCGTTGTTTTACCGCCCTTTTGTTTGCCGCCCTTGGTTTGCCGCCTAATTTACTTGGAGGGAAAATTCCCGCCTAAAGGCGATGGGACGGTTTGCGACGGTTGGGCTTCCAAACCGCACCTATAAAAAGGGTCCTCAGCCATTTTATCTCATTCGTACGCGAAACGGCTCTCTCTCTAGCTCTCAAACTCTCTCAAAGCGGTTTTTCTCTTGCTCTCTCGATTTAATCATCAACAATGGGTCGTGATTCCGCATTGTTCAAACATATCGTCCAGGTAGACTTTGAAGAAATCAGAGAACACGGTTCGACACCGGCAAATCAAGTTCTATCCCAGATCTCCGAGTCCGGACTCGAATACTTTCTAGGCGGTCCTTTCGTTCTATACTAGGAAGCGGTTGAAGAATTCTTTAAAACCGCATCTCTCTCTGGCAGAACAATAACCGCAACCGTCGGCGGTAAACAGTTCGACATAACCGAAGAGTCGGTTGCAGAAATCCTACACCTACCAACAGATGGACGCAACATTTCGATGGATCTAGATCGAGAAACTTTCGAAGCGGCTTGCCAGGTTCTCTCGGCAACCTCGGTTCCTGTAGAAGTTTCCGGAAAGAAGTCATCACTTCGACTAGAATACATACCGCTTTGTGACATCTTCACCAAATCGGTCCAAGCAAGAGGGGGAAATTTCGACAACCTCACCAAGGCAAAAATCGAGATGCTTGCCGGTTTACTAAACGGCATAAATATTAACTGGGCGAAGGAGATTTTCCACAACCTAAAGGAAATGGTGGTACCGGATTCCACACGGTCATGGGGATACGTCATCCCACTCGGGAAGATCATGCTCCACCACAACATCAACACCGGTCCGGGTGTTATTCTTCTTTCAATCAAGATCATAAGGTCTCGACAATTCCTGGAAAAGAAGAAGTCGACCCCCGGTTCTACAGGTGGCCGAAGGAAGAAGTCTGCTGCTAAGAAACCTGCTCCGGTAAAGGGCAGATCCGGAAGCAAGAAGGACAAACAACCGATAGAATTCGCGGATCCGCCCTCTAAAACGCGAGATGAGGACGATTCGGCCTCCAGCTCAGACCGAACTGCTTCAGATAATACCGAAGAAAATCTGTCCGGTAAAGGAAAATGACCGATAGAAGAGGAACAATCGTCCAATCTTGAACTTGAGGATACCGGTGCAGACGGCCATGGGGAGGAAGACGTTCCCAATCACAACGACCAGGAAATGGCCGAAACTATAGTACGCAGAATCATGGAAGAAATCGATCTGCAAGCTCATGAGGCATCTGAAGTATACTGTGAGTGGTTCCGGTATCGGTGCGACAAATTCTTCAAACATATGCTACCGGGCCTAACCACCGGACAAAGATTCGAAAGGTTGATGGAGATAGAGGAGGACGTCATCAACTTAACAAAAGCCAAGGATCCCAGCGAAGCCTTGGACCGACATGCAATAGTGGAACCGCGTGCTCGGCTACAAAAGCTAGCCGAACATATTCGAAAACTTACAGAAAGGTATGTTGCGGGAACACCAAAGTCTAAACTACAACTCTGGTATTGGAGTTACTTGCGGTAAAGAAAGGGGAGTTCATCGACGAAGTGGCGCGGCTTGAAGCGGTGCGCAAACAGCAAGGTACAACGCACTCTCCAACTCTTGAGACCGGTGACAGTCAGAACCCATGCGATAAGTCTCCTCTAGTGGACCAGGCTATCAACGAAACCGACGATAGGACAGAGCCTCCTCTCAACGACAATCTTGAATCTGATCAAGTCCGGAATTCAGAACCGGCCGTCACAGAAGAAAGAGTCAAGTCTCTCATTCAAGAGTTTGTCAACGATGCGATTAAGCCCTGGAAGAAGAAAGCTAAGAGGGTCGCGGTTCAAGCATTCAGGATGGCCGAAACAACAATGGATGATCTTGGGAAGGCAAACAAGCGGATCACGTCGGTCGAAACAACTACCGTGACGCCGATGAACTGTACGACGCTCATCTTAACCGTACCATAGCCTTGGAAAATACGACTTCAAAGTTGGTGGATGACTTGGAACGGTTTTAAGAGAAGACCGAGCAACGACTTACAAATGTCGATGAGGACCTGGGACGGTCAAGCACCGAAGCCGGTTCAACACTCGAGAGGGTCATAAGCGTTGAAGAGAAGAATGTAATCCTTGAGGAACGGAACAACAAACTTGAAGCCGACCTCAAGGCGGTCACCGAACAAGTGAATGAACTGATAAAGGCCAAGTTGGCTGCCGATAAAGAGGTTGAGGAGGCAAACGCTCAGGCGGCTAAGTAACTTGAGGATGCGCTGGATGAGCAGAACCGAGCACATAAGGAGGCACCACGGTCTGATGCGAACTTCAACGAACTTTTATGGATATTAACAGCCAAGAATCAGGAACTCGCAAAAACCATGGCGACCAAACAAGCCGAAGAGGCCAACCGGTTAAAGGCTCAACAGGAAACATACCACAACTACGAAAAGGCTCACAAGAAGTCCAAGGTGGCTCCCTCCTCTTCGGCTCAGGCAACACGAAAAAGGAAAGTTCCCTCAAGGAAGACTCAAGTCACCGAGATGCTGGGCAGAATCACCGAGACAGTTGTTGACCCCCCACTAAACCCGACTTTGCAAACCGAGGATGACTTCGAAGAGGATCTCGAGCCGCCACCTACAAGACAACGAGTTTTCAATGCGGTTCCAGTCAGCACGATCGGTCAACCGTTAACTCCTCACCCGGACACCACGGGAGCTGAAGGTCCCTCTTCAAGGCCGGCTCAACCGGCTAAGGGACAACCAACAGATGACCTGATGGAAGACTTCCTGCCATCCAGATTGAACTAGGGGCTTTCTTTTCTATCTTTAAATTATGCTTATTTCGATTTCTACATATATAATACTTTTCCCTTTTGCGGTTATCTTTACTTATATATATAAAGTAATTTTTTAAAACCGGCCTACATTTGCAATCTTACAGAGTTTTGAATATTTTAAATAAAATAATCAAAAAGGGAGAAATTGATAAGATAAAAGATAGAATTTTTCAAAAATTTTCCTCAAAAATTTTTTTTCTCAAAATTTTCCAAATTTTTTCGAAAAATTCTCTCAAGTTAATTTCCAAAAATCCGGCCAAATAAAACTCACGAAACCGGCCTACATTTGCAATCTTACATGATTTTGATAATTTTAAATAAAATAATCAAAAAGGGAGAAATTGTTAGATAAAATTAGACCGGTTAATAGAACTTAACACAAATAAACTTCCTATACAGGAACAGACAAAGAACCGGACCGGTCAAATCACAGAACCGGTTAAGAAACTCAACCGGTCAAACACTTAAACTGACCAGAAACATGACCGCACAAAGAAGGCAAGATCGGTCAAAACAAGAAGGCCGGAAACACCAGACAGTCGGTCATATAGAAACCAAAGGAACAACCGGAAGCCATCAGGTTAACACAAATAACCGACCAGCATAAGAAGATACTTCGGGTATCTGTTGAGAATGATACCAAAGGAACAGACTGAACATTTCCATATTCATACAAGTCTGAGGATAGTCTGCAGGTTACAGAAAATCGTCCAACAAAATGTTTCCACTTCAGGATAAATCAGAAAGGCAATCTTCCAAGTACAGACAACTGCCTAACCGACAGTTACCACATTGAGTAAAAGACAAACGTAGCTGGTTTGACATACATACTGGAAGAACAGACCGCCAGGTCTGAAAAGTTGACTGTCAGGTCTGAATCACTGAACCTCTGCTCAACCAATCAAATTCAAGGAAATGAAATGTTACCGTTGGCACATTTCACCTATAAAAGGAGGAGCTGAAGAGGAGTAAACGCGGGACACAGTGGACAATTAATTTACAAGTGATAAGATTGTGTTCTATCTCTAGAAAGCTTAAGTGATAAGTTGAAGTGTGTATTTACAATTTCTGTTAAAATTGTACGGGTGTTATCGAGCAGGAAATAAGTCTCGATCGGATTGTATTTGTATTCCTTAGTGAATATCCTTCTCGCGGTTTCGAGAGGAAGGGGTAACGTAGGAGTTTTATGTCCAAACATCCATAAAAACCTGTCTTGTTATTTACTTTCTGCCGGTTCTACATTCTTACTGATATGTACTAACCTCCTTACACCGTTTTGACCGACTTTACACTACCTAAACCGAATCACTGAGTTACAAAACCGACCCAACAACTTCCAAAATTGTCTTATCCAAAACCGGTTCTGCCTATCTCGTGAGTGTGCTGCTTCAACCTGATACAAACCTCTTCCGCACTTGAACCTAGTTCAAGGGTTTGTGACAGTTTGTGTAGTATTGAAACCCCGGTGTTAATCTCTAACCGGATTAATCACCACCCTTTGAGTAAGACGCGCTAACCGGCCCAACCTCGGTCCCCCAGCCGCGACTTAGATCCTAACAGATATCTTGTCTTTAATTTACAGAAAATATATATGTATATGATGTTACAAAGAAATTAATTAAATTCAATGTTACAAGAATGAAATTATCAGAATATAATGTTGATTCAATGCATGTGCTTAACACATTTCCCTTAAAACAGTTCCACCATCTCCCCTTTTGTTGGAGCTAATCACAGATGATTGTCTCCCAAGGTACAACGAATCTAGTAGTGCTTCATTACCGGAATCACTACGCAACGAAGTTAACAAATTATCTGAATCAATCACCCAATTTTAACAGAAATACAACAAGTCAAGAACTCGAAAAACACTCAGTTAAGTGAAAAACTCGAAAATCATTCAGTTGAGTGAACAACTCGAAGAACGCTCCGAATTTTAAAGAGATAATGAAATGAGTGAAAAAGAGATATGAGATATTTTTCGAGTCCCACATTATAGGGATATTTATAGTTGGAAATTAAATCATCACAATAATTATAATAATAATAATTATAAAAATAATAATAATAATTATAATAATAATAATAATTATAATAATTATAATAATTATAATTATAATTATAATTATAATAATTATAATTAAAATTATAATAATCATAATTAAAATAATTTTAATAATAATAATTATAATTACAATAGCCTCCGAGAAGATGATCAATGTACTCCACAAACCCACTACAAAGCACACAATTGGCATCCGAAATATCCATGTAAGCAAGAATACGGTCACAGGTACTAAGTCTACCTCGGAAAGTCAGCCAAAGAATAAATCAGTGTCTCGGAATAACTTTTGAATACCACACAAGAGAAGCCCAGGTCACGGTTTGACCTCTCTCCCTTTTTGACATTCCAAACCATACTTGACTTGAGTTTCCCATTCTCCTCCGCTCTCCACAAGTGAACAACGACCCTATCACAAAGGTTGATTCCACACAAGTGATCATCAACTCTTTTACCCTTCAAAACCCAAGTAATAGTCGAACTCCAAAGCCCCCATGTATGTCATGAACCGTGGCAACCGCACCGTCCCTTCTAATACTCAACTATCAAAATTAATCTTTATTGATCAAAGACCTGTTTTCGAACCATGAATCGTGCCAAAAGAGAGTTCCACACCCATCCCCAATCTGGATATCAAAAATCGAACCAATGTTGTTTTTGAGTTTCAAGATCTTTCTCAAGGACCAAGTGATATCATCGGTTATTCTACACGTCCAAATACTTAATTTCAACTTCATAAACCGCAAGTGCACCCACTTAACCCATAAGGAATCCTACTTTGTTTGTAACGCCCATAAGTGCTTGTATGTAACAGCCTGGTTCCATTTAACACAACTCTTCAATCCCATGCCACCTTCATCTTTTGGTTTACACACATCAGACCACTTAACTTTTCCCCCCGCGACCATGGCTACCCAAATGAAGTCACATAATAAAGTGTCGAGCTCACACATAACTTTCTTAGGAAGAATGATGTTGGGTTGAGATTTTTAATTGATTTAAAAATAAATTAACAATTTTGATTTGATGATTGATGAAATAGTTTTTGGATAAAACTAAGTTAAATAATTGTTATTCATATCAAATATATAAATATATATTTAGATATCAACATTTTAAGTGGTGTAATGGTAAACATGCCCGTCTGTCATACAGGTGAGCTGGGTTCAAATCTCACTAAGTGCAGAATTAATAATTAGAGTTTTGTTAATTTGCAGGCATAGCTCAAAGTCAACGCGTAGTTAGACCGATCATATGAAAAACGTCTAATGTTAGACGTGGGGGTCTAATGTGTGGGTAGACGTCTGATGTTAGACATGAAGTCTAACTAGTGGAGTTAGACGTGCAGTCTATAAAGAGAAAGTTAGACGTGCAGTCTAACTAGTGGAGTTAGACGTGCAGTCTGGAAAGAGAAAGTTAAACGTGCAGTCTAACTAGTGGAGTTAGACGTGCAGTCTAGAAAGAGAAAGTTCGACGTGCAGTTTAACTAGTGGAGTTAAACGTGCAGTCTAGAAAGAGAAAGTTAGACGTGCAGTCTAGAAAGAGAAAGTTAGACGTGCAGTCTAACATGTGGAGTTAGACGTGCAGTCTAGAAAGAGAAAGTTAGACGTGTAGTCTAACTCCTTCAGACTAGTCTGAAGGGAACCGTAATTAGACGTGGAGTCTAATGAAAAGAGAAAGATGGGGCGTCTAAAGCAGATTGCTTCTAAGCAGATGAACGGCTAAGATGATTAGATGGGCATCTGAAGGAAGATGTTCTTCCAGACAGCTGGCAGCAGAGTCTTCTAGGCAGTTGACAGTAGAGCTCAACAAATGAATAACCGTCACGTATGCCATAATTCAAATTGACTGTACTTCATTGTACTACCACGATCTCAAGAATCTTTTTCTGCTGTACTACCTAGTACCTCATGGATAGTACATCCAACGGAAAGATGACATGTGTCCAAAAGAAGGATTTGACCGTTAAATCTTTTCAAGAATAAATTGCTGCCTAAGACAACGGATAAATTGCTGGCTGAAAAATACAAAAATAGAGAGCTGCTTTATTTTTCATTAAAGAAAGTTTTTGAAATCAAACATCTCACTTATCATCTAGCTGTGAATACATTGTATTACATACTGTCTTTTCTGTGAGAAAACTTCAGTGTTGTATGTTGAACAAAGATTATTTTGTTCAACAGAGAGTTAGCTAGATTAGTGAACTGTATTTGATTCAAAGAAGTATAGTGAATCCTTCTGGTGGTTGGAAGAAGGGGTGACGTAGGAGAGTTTGCTCCGAACATCCATAAACAATTTCTTGTGTTCTTTACTTTTTGCCATTCATCTTTCATTTGTTAGAAACTTCAAATCCGACGAACATTTCCGCACTTGAATCTGTTTCAAGAGTTCGAAGGATTTGCAAAGAATAGAAAGAGATATTAACCCTAACAGGATTTCTATCAAACCGTTTATCCGAAGTCGTCATCAATAACCAGACCCCCGTCTCTATTGGTGCAGCCAATCCTATCAATTGGTATCAGAGTCTCGTTTTCTATTCTCAAGCTTCTAAGGAATTTGAATCATGTCTATGGCTGTCATCAACAATGTTCCCATGTTTTTAGAGGAAAACTACGTCGTGTGGAAGGCAAGAGTCCACGCTCATCTAGCTGCCATAGATGATGACATGTGGTTTGTCATCACCAACGGTCCGATAAAGATTGAGAAGGCTAGATCTGAGTGGACCAGTGAAGATAAAAGAAAGAACAACCTCGACAACGTAGCAAAAGACATCCTCTACAAGACATTGGATCATAGCATGGTACACAAGATCATCACATGTCCCACTACCAAAGATATTTGGGAGAAGCTGAATAATTGTGTGAGGGAAACGAGCAAACAAAAAAAAGACTCATGGTTGCCACTCAATAGTTCGATAACTTCAAGATGCGTTCTGGAGAGACGATGACTAAGTTTGATGAGAGATTCAGTAAGGTTATAAATTCTCTATCCACTCTAGGCAAGACTTACAACAATAGAGAGGTTGCGATCAAAGTCATGTGTGCTTTGTCCAGAGAGTGGGATATTAAGACGATGGCGATGAGGGAGTCTAAAGACCTCAATAAGATGGAGCTCTTTGACTTGCTGGCCGATTTGAAGGCCTATGAGTTCGAGTTGAACTATAGAAATGAAGAGGAGCACCCCACATCCACCATCATAACAAAGGCATTTGTGACGACTGAGGAGCCATCTAATGCCACTGTTGTGAAGGCTGCTACTAAGAAGATTAGTAGCGATGCCATGGCTCTTTTCATGAAGAAAATCTACAAATTCATGAAGAAGAGACACTTTAAGGAAGGAAACAGCAAGCCGAAGCGTGATGTGAAAAAGAAAGATGAGAAAAAGAACAAGAAAGAACTGAAGTCTCTCATGGAGGCTGAAAACAAAGCCAAGTGGGCCGACAGCGACTTATATGATTCATCATCTAACGTTAGTGATGATGAAGAGGTCACTTTCTACACGGCGACAGAAGAAGTTGACATTGAGATATTTGATTTCTCCTCTGAAAAATTCTCAAGAGATGAGTTAATTACTGTACTCAATGACATGGTCATTGAGTACAAGAAATTGTAAACTCTTAGGATGAACTAAAATTGAAAAATAAATCTGACAGCTCTTCTTCATCTCAAAACAATGATTCTGAAGTTTTTAAAAACAAAATGGATGAGCTCTCATCTGAGAATGAAAAGTTCAAGGAAAATGCTCAAACTCTGTTTTCTAAAAACCAACGTTTGACATATGTGATCGGTTCCTGGATGAAGTCTGGAGATGCAGTCAGACAACAGATAAGTATGCTGAGGTCTACCGAATGCAAATCCGGTTTAGGATTTGATGGCAGTGACTCAGACAAGTCTTGTGAAAAGTTAAACCCTGAAATGACAAGTTTAAGTCTATAAACTTTGTAAAAGGAATCTTAATTAAGAATGGAACTGATCTAAGCTGTGATGAGTTAACCTTAAAGGATGAGATTACTTATGTTCCGCCAACTGTTAGCTGGCTGAAACTTAAGATGGAAGCAGCCAGTAAGTCTGGCATATTAAAACTTGACAGGAAGTCAAGGAGTTTTAGACAAAACCATCCTCTAAGATTAACAGTTCAGTTGCTAGTAGGAAGACGTCTGCTAAGCCTAAATCATACACACCTATCACAATGCAACATGGGAAATCCATAAAAATAATCAAAGTATGGATTCCCAATGGACTAATAAGCCATGGACCTAAAGAAAAATGGGTACTAGATTCGTCATTGTCTTTAAATGCAGGTAAAACAGGAAAGCAACTTGGAAGATCCAAACGGTATCTGGACAGCCGACTACTCGGACATAGCATATGACAATCAGCAGCCTAAAGTGGCTGACATCTTCTCAAAGCCACTTCTCGAGTCTAAGTTTTCTTACTTTAGAAATATTTTTAGGATTGTTAGATTATGATAATGCCTAGATTATGTTTAAATCATGAACTCAATTAGTTTTGATAATTTAGTTTAAATAATCAAAAAGGGAGAAATTGTTGGGTTGAAATTTTTAATGTTTAAACTGGTTTTGATAATTTAGTTTAAATAATCAAAAAGAGAGAAATTGTTGGATTGAGATTTTTAATTGATTTAAAAAGAAATTAAGAATTTTGATTTGATGATTGAAGAAATAGTTTTTGGATAAAACTAAGTTCAATAATTGTTAGTCATATCAAATATATAAATATATATTTAGATATCAACATCTTAAGTGGTGTAGTGGTAAGCATGCCCGCCTGTCATACAGGTGACCTATGTTCAAATCTCACCAGGTGTAGTATTAATAATTAGAGTTTTGTTAATTTGCAGGCACAGCTCAAAGTCAACGCGTAGTTAGACCGATCATATGAAAAACGTCTAATGTTAGACGTGGGTGTCTAATGTGTGGGTAGATGTGTGAAGTTAGACGTGCAGTCTAACTAGTGGAGTTAGACGTGTAGTCTAGAAAGAGAAAGTTAAACGTGCAGTCTAGCTAGTGGAGTTAGATGTGCAGTCTAGAAAGAGAAAGTTAGACGTGTAGTCTAACTAGTGGAGTTAAACGTGCAGTCTAGAAAGAAAAAGTTAGACGTGTAGTCTAACCAGTAGAGTTAGACATGCAGTCTAGAAAGAGAAAGTTATAAAGAAAAAGTTAGACGTGCAATCTAATATGTGGAGTTAGACGTGCAGTCTAGAAAGAGAAAGTTAGACGTGTAGTCTAACTCCTTCAAACTAGTCTGAAGGGAACCTTAATTAGACGTGGAGTCTAATGGAAAGAGAAAGATGGGGCGTCTAAAGCAGATTGCTTCTAAGTAGATGAACAGCTAAAATGATTAGATGGGCATTTGAAGGAAGATGTTCTTCCAGACAGCTGACAGTAGAGCTCAACAAATGAATAACCGTCACGTATGCCATAATTCAAATTGACTGTACTGCATTGTACTACCACGATCTCAAGAATCTTTTTCTGCTGTACTACCTAGTACCTCATGGATAGTACATCCAACGGAAAGATGACATGTGTCCAAAAGAAGGATTTGACCGTTAAATCTTTTCAAGAATAAATTGCTGCCTAAGACAACGGATAAATTGCTGGCTGAAAAATACAAAAAGAGAGAGCTGCTTTATTTTTCATTAAAGAAAGTTTTTGAAATCAAACATCTCACTTATCATCTTGCTGTGAATACATTGTATTACATATTGTCTTTTCTGTGAGAAAACTTCAGTGTTGTATGTTGAACAAAGATTATTTTGTTCAACAGAGAGTTAGCTAGATTAGTGAACTGTATTTGATTCAAAGAAGTATAGTGAATCCTTCTGGTGGTTAGAAGAAGGGGTGACGTAGGAGAGTTTGCTCCGAACATCCATAAACAATTTCTTGTGTTCTTTACTTTTTGCCATTCATCTTTCATTTGTTCAAAACTTCAAATCCGACGAACATTTCTGCACTTGAATCTGTTTCAAGAGTTCGAAGGATTTGCAAAGAATAGAAAGAGATATTAACCCTAATAGGATTTCTATCAAACCGTTTATCCGAAGTCGTCATCAATAACCAGACCCCTGTCTCTATTGGTGCAGCCGATCCTATCAATTGGTATCAGAGCCTCGTTTCCTATTCTCAAGCTTCTAAGGAATTTGAATCATGTCTATGGCTGTCATCAACAATGTTCCCATGTTTTTAGAGGAAAACTACGTCGTGTGGAAGGCGAGAGTCCACGCTCATCTAGCTGCCATAGATGATGACATGTGGTTTATCATCACCAACGGTCCGATAAAGATTGAGAAGGCTAGATTTGAGTGGACCAGTGACGATAAAAGAAAGAACAATCTCGACAACGTAGCAAAAGACATCCTCTACAAGACATTGGATCATAGCATGGTACACAAGATCATCACATGTCCCACTACCAAAGATATTTGGGAGAAGCTGACTAAACTGTGTAAGGGCAACGAGCAAACAAAAAAAAGACTCATGGTTGCCACTCAATAGTTCGATAACTTCAAGATGCGTTCTGGAGAGACAATGATTGAGTTTGATGAGAGATTCAGTAAGGTTATAAATTCTCTATCCACTCTGGGCAAGACTTACAGCAATAGAGAAGTTGCGATCAAAGTCATGTGTGCTTTGTCCAGAGAGTGGGATATTAAGACGATGGCGATGAGGGAGTCTAAAGACCTTAATAAGATGGAGCTCTTTGACTTGCTGGCCGATCTGAAGGCCTATGAGTTCGAGTTGAACTATAGAAATGAAGAGGAGCACCCCACATCCACCATCATAACAAAGGCATTTGTGACGACTGAGGAGCCATCTAATGCCACTGTTGTGAAGGCTGCTGCTAAGAAGATTAGTAGCGATGCGATGGCTCTTTTCATGAAGAAAATCTACAAATTCATGAAGAAGAGACACTTTAAGGAAGGAAACAGCAAGCCGAAGCGTGATGTGAAAAAGAAAGATGAGAAAAAGAACAAGAAAGAACTGAAGTCTCTCATGGAGGCTGAAAACAAAGCCAAGTGGGCCGACAGCGACTCAGATGATTCATCATCTAACGTTAGTGATGATGAAGAGGTCAATTTCTACATGGAGACAGAAGAAGTTGACATTGAGATATTTGATTTCTCCTCTGAAAAATTCTCAAGAGATGAGTTAATTACTGTACTCAATGACATGGTCATTGAGTACAAGAAATTGTCAACTCTTAGGATGAACTAAAATTGAAAAATAAATCTGACAGCTCTTCTTCATCTCAAAACAATGATTCTGAAGTTTTTAAAAACAAAATGGATGAGCTCTCATCTGAGAATGAAAAGTTCAAGGAAAATGCTCAAACTCTGTTTTCTAAAAACCAACGTTTGACATATGTGATCGGTTCCTGGATGAAGTCTGGAGATGCAGTCAGACAGCAGATAAGTATGCTGAGGCCTGCCGGATGCAAATCCGGTTTAGGATTTGATGGCAGTGACTCAGACAAGTCTTGTTAAAAGTTAAACCCTGAAACTGACAAGTTTAAGTCTATAAACTTTGTCAAAGAAATCTTAACTAAGAATGGAACTGATCTAAGCTGTGATGAGTTAACCTTAAAGGATGAGATTACTTATGTTCCGCCAACTGTTAGCTGGCTGAAACTTAAGATGGAAGCAGCCAGTAAATCTGACATATTAAAACTTGACAGGAAGTCAAAGAGTTTTAGACAAAAACCATCCTCTAAGATTAACAGTTCAGTTGCTAGTAGGAAGACGTCTGCTAAGCCTAAATCATACACACCTATCACAATGCAACATGGGAAATCCATAAAAATAATAAAAGTATGGATTCCCAATGGACTAATAAGCCATGGACCTAAAGAAAAATGGGTACTAGATTCGTCATTGTCTTTAAATGCAGGTAAAAAAGGAAAGCAACATGGAAGAGCCAAACGACATCTGGACAGCCGACTAGTCGGACATAGCATGTGACAATCAGCAGCCTAAAGTGGCTGACATCTTCTCAAAGCCACTTCTCGAGTCTAAGTTTTCTTACTTTAGAAATATTTTTAGGATTGTTAGATTATGATAATGCCTAGATTATGTTTAAATCATGAACTCAATTAGTTTTGATAATTTAGTTTAAATAATCAAAAAGGGAGAAATTGTTGGGTTGAAATTTTTAATGTTTAAACTGGTTTTGATATTTTAGTTTAAATAATCAAAAAGAGAGAAATTGTTGGATTGAGATTTTTAATTGATTTAAAAAGAAATTAAGAATTTTGATTTGATGATTGATGAAATAGTTTTTGGATAAAACTAAGTTCAATAATTGTTAGTCATATCAAATATATAAATATATATTTAGATATCAACATCTTAAGTGGTGTAGTGGTAAGCATGCCTCCCTGTCATACAGGTGACCTATGTTCAAATCTCACCAGGTGTAGTATTAATAATTAGAGTTTTGTTAATTTGCAGGCACAGCTCAAAGTCAACGCGTAGTTAGACCGATCATATGAAAAACGTCTAATGTTAGACCTGGGGGTCTAATGTGTGGGTAGATGTGTGAAGTTAGACGTGCAGTCTAACTAGTGGAGTTAGACGTGTAGTCTAGAATTAGAAAGTTAAACGTGCAGTCTAGCTAGTGGAGTTAGACGTACAGTCTAGAAAGAGAAAGTTAGACGTGTAGTCTAACTAGTGGAGTTAAACGTGCAGTCTAGAAAGAAAAAGTTAAACGTGTAGTCTAACCAGTAGAGTTAGACATGCAGTCTAGAAAGAAAAAGTTAGACATGTAGTCTAACCAGTAGAGTTAGACATGCAGTCTAGAAAGAGAAAGTTATAAAGAGAAAGTTAGACGTGCAATCTAACATGTGGAGTTAGACGTGCAGTCTAGAAAGAGAAAGTTAGACGTGTAGTCTAACTCCTTCAGACTAGTCTGAAGGGAACCTTAATCAGACGTGGAGTCTAATGGAAAGAGAAAGATGGGGCGTCTAAAGCAGATTGCTTCTAAGTAGATGAACAACTAAAATGATTAGATGGGCATCTGAAGGAAGATGTTCTTCCAGACAGCTGGCAGCAGAGTCTTCCAGGCAGCTGACAGTAGAGCTCAACAAATGAATAACCGTCACGTATGCCATAATTCAAATTGACTGTACTGCATTGTACTACCACGATCTCAAGAATCTTTTTTTGCTGTACTACCTAGTACCTCATGGATAGTACATCCAACGGAAAGATGACATTTGTCCAAAAGAAGGATTTGACCGTTAAATCTTTTCAAGAATAAATTGCTGCCTAAGACAACGGATAAATTGCTGGCTGAAAAATACAAAAAGAGAGAGCTGCTTTATTTTTCATTAAAGAAAGTTTTTGAAATCAAACATCTCACTTATCATCTAGCTGTGAATACATTGTATTACATATTGTCTTTTCTGTGAGAAAACTTCAGTGTTGTATGTTGAACAAAGATTATTTTGTTCAACAGAGAGTTAGCTAGATTAGTGAACTATATTTGATTCAAAGAAGTATAGTGAATCCTTCTGGTGGTTAGAAGAAGGGGTGACGTAGGAGAGTTTGCTCCGAACATCCATAAACAATTTCTTGTGTTCTTTACTTTTTCCCATTCATCTTTCATTTGTTCAAAACTTCAAATCCGACGAACATTTCTGCACTTGAATCTGTTTCAAGAGTTCGAAGGATTTGCAAAGAATAGAAAGAGATATTAACCCTAATAGGATTTCTATCAAACCGTTTATCCGAAGTCGTCATCAATAACCAGACCCCCGTCTCTATTGGTGCAGCCGATCCTCTCAATTGGTATCAGAGCCTCGTTTCCTATTCTCAAGCTTCTAAGGAATTTGAATCATGTCTATGGCTGTCATCAACAATGTTCCCATGTTTTTAGAGGAAAACTACGTCGTGTGGAAGGCGAGAGTCCACGCTCATCTAGCTGCCATAGATGATGACATGTGGTTTGTCATCACCAACGGTACGATAAAGATTGAAAAGGCTAGATCTGAGTGGACTAGTGACGATAAAAGAAAGAACAACCTCGACAACGTAGCAAAAGACATCCTCTACAAGACTTGGATCATAGCATGGTACACAAGATCATCACATGTCCCACTACCAAAGATATTTGGGAGAAGCTGACTAAACTGTGTGAGGGCAACGAGCAAACAAAAAAAAAGACTCATGGTTGCCACTCAATAGTTCGATAACTTCAAGATGCGTTCTGGAGAGACGATGACTGAGTTTGATGAGAGATTTAGTAAGGTTATAAATTCTCTATCCACTCTGGGCAAGACTTACAGCAATAGAGAGGTTGCGATCAAAGTCATGTGTGCTTTGTCCAGAGAGTGGGATATTAAGACGATGGCGATGAGGGAGTCTAAAGACCTCAATAAGATGGAGTTCTTTGACTTTCTGGCCGATCTGAAGGCCTATGAGTTCGAGTTGAACTATAGAAATGAAGAGGAGCACCCCACATCCACCATCATAACAAAGGCATTTGTGACGACTGAGGAGCCATCTAATGCCACTTTTGTGAAGGTTGCTGCTAAGAAGATTAGTAGCGATGCCATGGCTCTTTTCATGAAGAAAATCTATAATTTCATGAAGAAGAGACACTTTAAGGAAGGAAACAGCAAGCCGAAGCGTGATGTGAAAAAGAAAGATGAGAAAAAGAACATGAAAGAACTGAAGTCTCTCATGGAGGCTGAAAACAAAGCCAAGTGGGCCGACAGCGACTCAGATGATTCATCATCTAACGTTAGTGATGATGTAGAGGTCACTTTCTACATGGCGACAGAAGAAGTTGACATTGAGATATTTGATTTCTCCTCTGAAAAATTCTCAAGAGATGAGTTAATTACTGTACTCAATGACATGGTCATTGAGTACAAGAAATTGTCAACTCTTAGGATGAACTAAAATTGAAAAATAAATCTGACAGCTCTTCTTCATCTCAAAACAATGATTATGAAGTTTTTAAAAACAAAATGGATGAGCTCTCATCTGAGAATGAAAAGTTCAAGGAAAATGCTCAAACTCTGTTTTCTAAAAACCAACGTTTGACATATGTGATCGGTTCCTGGATGAAGTCTGGAGATGCAGTCAGACAACAGATAAGTATGCTGAGGCCTGCCGGATGCAAATCCGGTTTAGGATTTGATGGCAGTGACTCAGACAAGTCTTGTGAAAAGTTAAACCCTGAAACTGACAAGTTTAAGTCTATAAACTTTGTCAAAGGAATCTTAACTAAGAATGGAACTGATCTAAGCTGTGATGAGTTAACCTTAAAGGATGAGATTACTTATGTTCCGCCAACTGTTAGCTGGATGAAACTTAAGATGGAAGCAGCCAGTAAGTCTGGCATATTAAAACTTGACAGGAAGTCAAGGAGTTTTAGACAAAAACCATCCTCTAAGATTAACAGTTCAGTTGCTAGTAGGAAGACGTCTGCTAAGCCTAAATCATACACACGTATCACAATGTAACATGGGAAATCCATAAAAATAATCAAAGTATGGATTCCCAATGGACTAATAAGCCATGGACCTAAAGAAAAATGGGTACTAGATTCGTCATTGTCTTTAAATGCAGGTAAAACAGGAAAGCAACTTGGAAGAGCCAAACGGCATCTGGACAGCAGACTACTCGGACATAGCATATGACAATCAACAGCCTAAAGTGGCTGACATCTTCTCAAAGCCACTTCTCGAGTCTAAGTTTTCTTACTTTAGAAATATTTTTAGAATTGTTAGATTATGATAATGCCTAGATTATGTTTAAATCATGAACTCAATTAGTTTTGATAATTTAGTTTAAATAATCAAAAAGGGAGAAATTGTTGGGTTGAAATTTTTAATGTTTAAATTGGTTTTGATAATTTAGTTGAAATAATCAAAAAGAGAGAAATTGTTGGATTGAGATTTTTAATTGATTTAAAATGAAATTAAGAATTTTGATTTGATGATTGATGAAATAGTTTTTGGATAAAACTAAGTTCAATAATTGTTAGTCATATCAAATATATAAATATATATTTAGATATCAACATCTTAAGTGGTGTAGTGGTAAGCATGCCCGCCTGTCATACAGGTGACCTATGTTCAAATCTCACCAGGTGTAGTATTAATAATTAGAGTTTTGTTAATTTGCAGGCACATCTCAAAGTCAACGCGTAGTTAGACCGATCATATGAAAAACGTCTAATGTTAGACGTGGGGGTCTAATGTGTGGGTAGATGTGTGAAGTTAGACGTGCAGTCTAACTAGTAGAGTTAGACGTGCAGTCTAGAAAGAGAAAGTTAAACGTGCAGTCTAGCTAGTGGAGTTAGACGTGCAGTCTAGAAAGAGAAAGTTAGACGTGTAGTCTAACTAGTGGAGTTAAACGTGCAGTCTAGAAAGAAAAAGTTAGACTTGTAGTCTAACTAGTAGAGTTAGACATGCAGTCTATAAAGAGAAAATTATACGTGCAGTTTAACTAGTGGAGTTAGCCGCGCAGTCTAGAAAGAGAAAGTTAGACGTGCAGTCTATAACTCCTTCAAACTAGTCTGAAGGGAACCATAATTAGAAGTGGAGTCTAATGGAAAGAGAAAGACGGGGCTTCTAAAGTAGATTGTTTCTAAGTAGATGAACGACTAAGATGAATAGATGAGCATCTGAAGGCAGATGCTCTTCCAGACAGCTGGCAGCAGAGTCTTCCAGGCAGCTGACATCAGAGCTCAACAAATGAATAACCGCCACGTATGCCATAATTCAAATTGCATGTACTGCATTGTACTACCACGATCTCAAGAATCTTTTTCTGCTGTACTACCCAGTACCTCATGGATAGTACATCCAACGGAAAGATGACATGTGTCCAAAAGAAGGATTTGACCGTTTAAGCTTTTCAAGAATAAATTGTTGTCTAAGACAACGTATAAATTGCTGGCTGAAAAATACAAGAAAGAGAGATGCTTTATTTTTCATTAAAGAAAGTTCTTAAAATAACACATCTCACTTATAATCTATGAGTGAATACATTGTATTACATACTGTCTTTTCTGTGTGAAAACTTCAGTGTTGTAAGTTGAACAAAGATTGTTTTGTTCAATAGAGAGTTAGCTAGATTAGTGAACTGTATTTGATTCAAAGAAGTATAGTGAATCCTTCTTGTGGTTGGAAGAAAGGGTGACGCAGGAGAGTTTGCTCCGAACATCCATAAACAACTTCTTGTGTTCTTTACTTTCTACCATTCATCTTTCATTGGTTCAAAGCTTCAAATCCGACGAACATTTCCGCACTTGAATCTGTTTCAAGAGTTCGAAGGATTTGCGAAGAATAGAATAGATATTAATCCCTAACATGATTTCTATCAAACCGTTTATCCGAAGTCGTCATCAATAACCAGACCCCGTCTCTATTGGTGTCGCCGATCCTATCAAATGATTTGTTGAAACCAATAACCGATCATCCCCATGACCACACTACCCACCATTTCAATCCTACTCGCGTAAGATAGTTTCTTGACAGCCCAACCCATTATTACGTTCTTGACTTTCTCAACAAGTGGCCTGCAATGATCGACTTGAATCTGCCTCGCTGTGAGCGGAATCCCCAAATAACAAACCGGAAAAGACCCCTCGCAAATGCACATAATACTCTGAATCTGCACCTTAGTATCCTCATCCAAACCACCATAAAATGTCGAGCTCTTATCTAAGTTAATCATTAAACCTGTAATATCAGAAAAGATGGTGAGTGCATCTTTTATAGTGTTAATGGAATCAAAATCAGCGTGAGAAAGTAAGAATAGGTCATCCGCGAAACACAAGTGAGTAGTCTTTTCCTTCTTGTAGAAAGGGTGGAATTTATAATGGTGGTTCTTTTAGAATGTCGTTCAGACACTCTCAAAGACCACCATGATCAATACGAAGATGAATGTAGAGAGAGGATCTCCTTGCCTCACATCATTTTCGCCCTTGAAGTAGCTACTGTGTAAACCATTAATGCAGACTACAAAACAGGAGGTAGAGACACACTGCATATTCCAATCAATGTATATACTAAGAAAACCAAAAACCATAAGAAAGTCATGAATAGTTCCCCAATTAACAAAGTCAAATGTCTTACGAATATCAATTTTAAATGCGACCCATGGGGATATATTCTTTCTCCCATAACCCTTAAGAATATTATGCATTTGAAGCATGTTATGCGATATAGACCTACCGTGGATGAATACAGATTGGCCTAGATTAACAATCTTAGAAATCACTTTCTGAAAACGTTTAGTGAGAATTTTTGAAATGATTTTATAAACGACATTACAGCAAGAGATGGGTCGAAAGTCTTGTATTTTTTCAAGCACAAAATTTTTGGGAATAAGGTTTAAAATGGTAACGTTCCATTGTGTTAACATTTTCCTATTTCTAAAGAATTCAAGCACCCCTACTATAACGTCATGACCAACGATGTCCCAATTCTCTTTGAAGAACTCTGCGTTGAAACTATCGGGCCCGGGGCTCTTATTACCGTTGATACTAGCTAGAGCCGTCCTAACCTCATCTCTCGAGACAACCTTAACAAGATGGGGACTATAATCAACTAAAATCTTCTTGTCAACAATATGATAAAGCATATTAAGATGATTGCGCTATTGCCCGATTTTCATACCCATGAGACCCCGATAAAATTGGATAGCCAAATCCTGAATTTGATCCTGCCCTTGCGCGAAATTCCCGTTGTCTTTCTTAAGCCTATGGACGTTGTTCCGAAGGTTCCTAGAGGAGCATTTTCGATAGATATCCAGAGATATCCAGTTTTGTCTCGATTTCTACATCACAAAACTTTCCTCCATTAAACTGAGCTCTTTAAACGTGGTTATGGCGATTTTTCCTCCTCCCGAAGATGGTCATCAATGTCGTTCTGGAGAAAATGGGATTGTACCTCCTCAAGATCAACTCTCGCAGCCATCACCCTTTTAGATATGTTGCTGAATTTTCTACGATAAAAATTAATGAGCTGGAATTTAAGAAGCCTCAATTTCTCCGATACCCAAAACATTTTGGAGTCGTCCACATGTGTGTCCCAAACCTCATTGAGAATGATCTTAAAGTTACTATTTTCCATCCAAAAATTGAAGAATTTAAACGAGCAATTCACTTTTTTAACCTTCTCCTAAAATAGCATAATCGGACAATGATCAAAAATTCCCGAATTAAGAACGTGAATATGACTTCTTGGATACTTGGCAGCCCATTCCGCAATTATATAACTTAAATGTTAAGTTCTCGCATCATATATAAGTCATAACACAATTTTTTGTTTTTTATTTTGGAATAGGTTATTAATTTGTTATAAAAATATGTAATATGTATAATGGTACTTATACATCTAACTAAGTTTTAAATATTTTATATCCATCATTTTATTTGAAATAGTTTCTTTTACATTTAATTTTGTTTAAAATCTCTTTTGTACATTTAATTTTATTTGAAATAGTTAGACTCTTTTAAATATTACAAAATGAATATAACTTCATTAATAAATAATTTTTATTTTATGGTTAAAATTTGAATTCTCTTGATAATTGATTTAAAATTACTGAATTTCAACTAAGTTGTGCTTCTCATATTATTACTCATATTGGATAGAACTTGTTTTAACTAATAAATTCATTTCGTTTTCAAATTAAATTATATTTATTATCCTCCTAATTCATTTTCATTAAGGGACAACCCCGCTATTTTAGTATAAGTCATATTTAGTCCTCTGACGGGTTTATATTACAATATCATATTTTATAATTCGTAATTTATATCTTAACGATTACTAATTGTAGACTATAGGATCATCACATCATAAAATAAAGCAGAACCTATTTTTGTGGAGGTAAATGAGTAGGTTTATGTTTTTCTTTTATAATTAAAAATAAAAATTAATTAACAACTCTTAATTAAATAAATTAATAATACTGAATCATTTTTTAATTTGAAAATCAAAGGTTGTTTGAAAATTGTAAAATTGAACCTACACGCTAACACACCCAAATAAATAATTTGTTTTTTTAAATATTATTTAAATACATATTTTATATCTATCAATCTATTAATTAAAATACTACAAATTGTATTTCTTTTCTTATTTTTCTTTTTTTATAATTCTAACTAAAATAAATTATTTAAATAATTAAAATATAGGTAGAGAGTGGTGATCATATTCTAACACATAATACTTGCTTTCCCTCACTAATCCAAGTCTCCAATTAAGAATAATAAATTTGAAATTGAGTAACATTCAAAATAACTTTTTTGAGTTATTTTTAATGAATCTAATAGATCTCATTAGACAATTCTCACTTTTAAATGACTGGTATATAAACCTGGAGGATTATTTTCATTTCTCACCAATTAATATCCATTATCAAGAACGCTTGGAATATACTCTGACATCGCCATCGATTGCACAATCATCCATAATTTCTCTTTAACTTAAAACGTTTTAATGTAAATCGAATATGTGATGTTTGTCTCTTAAAACCACTCTTACCACTTAAACCATATTCGTGTCTTCGTTATTTATTTCTTTATATCATTACTCAAAATTAAATAAGGTAAAAGTTATATAATTAAGAATTTGTTTGTTTAATATAAATTAATTATTGTTATAATTTGCGGGCATAATTAATGTTGTTTGAGTTTATATGGTTGTTATTAATGATTACTCTGGATAGAATTTAAAATATAAGTAATATAGAGCATTTATAGTTAATAAGTTGCAGAACTCTATGAAAAATACTGACCATCAGCAGATATATGCCAAGGATAAGACAAGCTATGTAATTGATAGGATCTCACATATTTTAAGAATTCCAAATTTTTAAAAATTTTCAAAGACATAGTATTATTAGTTAATTATTTAATTAATTAATAAATATATGTTATAAATAACAGTGGAAAATGCATCATTAGAGACGATAGAAACCGTCACTAATAGCTATAACGTCGTCGCTAATACATATCAACGACGATGAATAATACTGTCACCTTTCGTCACTGAAAACTTCGTCCCTAAAAGAAAATGAATTTTAGCAACGATATAGTGCCATCGTTGATAGTTAACCTTATCAGCGATGATGAATCGTCGTCGCTCATATTGTTAACTATTAGCGACAGTAGATCCCTATTCGTCGTCGCTGATATTGCTAATTATTAGCGACAAGAGATCTCCATTCGTCGTCGCTGATAGTTAACAATATCAGTGACGACTGATCCCTATTTGTCGTCGCTGATAATCCTTGCTATCGGATTTTTAACACATTTTTTGGCCGAGAGCTACCTGTTTCATATCTAATACTAATTTGGAGGGGGCATCATAGACATAATCATAGAAATTTGCACACGTAGAGCATTTTGTTCTATGTGCATCTCTGCGCAATCATCTTGTTCTACGTGCATCTGCTCCATCTTGTCTTGCAGCATCATATTCTCCTCGCGCAATGCTTGTGTCTCTTCACGTTGCGATACTCGTGGATAATTGTTGACGCTCAAGTAAGAACTTCCCTGTTGACCAGGTCGGAAGTTCGTTGGACATACTTCGGATCTTAAACACTTCGAATGATGTCATATCAGGTTTTTCTTGAAGTCATTAACTCATCACAACCTACAATCATTTACAACATTGTTAGTAATTATAAACTTAGACATGCGAGCTAAAATGATAAAAATAATTATAATTTACCACTTTCTCTTGAACTTGAGGAGAAACCATAAGAGTCAGATTCGCGGCGGTCCCTCTGTTACTATGAGTCTCTAGGAAGAGATCTGCATAACTATGGGTATCTAGTAGCCCTTTCTTGTACAAATAACATAGATATTTAGATATTATGAAAATTTAATACTCTTAATTAAAGTGCTAAAAAATATATACCATATGTCGTTCCACTTCTGTAAATGGTTTGATGTCAGCGTAGTGTGTGTATCTGAGACTGACTTTGTTGCCGTCATTGGTCGCACTTTTCCTCTATAATTATAATATAGTGGTTAGTTAATAGTCGATTAAACATATAATGAAATAAAAATGACTAATACACCTTAAATTCATTTGTGAAGTAGTGATGGTCCAGAAGATAATTTCATTATGAGTGGTTGAATTTAGTAGGAGGGTTTTCTCAGATTAGTTGGTCGTTGCCCCGATGTGGTTGGATGTACTCGTTGTGGTTCTTACATCTCCACCTATCCCAAATTTTCTTCACATGTGACATTGCTCTAGCTTTGTAGATGTCAATGTGATGGGGCACAATTTCAAATGTATTCTGAAAAATATCAATAGATTTTAGGATTATGAAAGCCTCATTTTATAAGATAACACGTTAAAAATTATTAAACACACACCAATAGACTTCCATAGATGCTCTAACTGGGCATGTAACAAATCAAACTAATGTATTAGACGATGTGACCATGGGATCCCGGATAATGGTGCCAGTATTCGTCAACTAGAGGTGGAGTTATCATAATTTGGTTTTCCATCCACCTCTTTGAACTCCAACCGCATATTTTTCCTAGTTGGCAGTTTTCCGATAACACTGTTTTTGTTCTTCCCTTGTCATTTCCTTCTCGATGAAGACCCTGCAAAATAATAGTGAAAAGAAATTTGTTAAAATTTATATATTCATTTAAATATAACTTATAAATTGTAATTAACTATTTATCTCAATCTCCTTTGTGGTGGCCTCTACGTACTCATCGGGAATGGTAGAATCCGGATCCCCCAATCCCTCAATGACCGGTACTCATCGGGAATGATAGAATCCGGATACCTCAATCCCTCAATGTCCGAAAGTGATCCTATAAAGGCGAGCGGATCTTTTGTTCTTCCCTTGTCATTTCCTTCTCGATAAAGACCCTACAAAATAATAGTGAAAAGAAATTTGTTTAAATTTATATATTCATTTAAATATAACGTATAAATTGTAATTAACTATTTATCTCAATCTCCTTTGTTGTGGCCTCTACGTACTCATCGAGAATGGTAGAATCCGGATCCCCCAATCCCTCAATGTCCGGTACTCATCGGGAATGATAGAATCAGGACTCCCAATGCCTCAATGTCCGAAAGTGATCCTATAAAGGCCAGCGGATCATCAGACTATACATTATTGGTACAAGATTCAAGCTCATTTATCTGGCTCGATAGGTCTCGTCGTGTACCCCATTTCATAAGTGACATGATATCTGCAAGAAAAATAAATTTAAAAATGTATAGAGGTGATCATATTCTATTTGACATAAATTAACTTATATATGTTCTCAATGTCATGTTCACATTAACATTTACAAACCCATATTTAACTACTTTTATACCATGGTCCTTGGAATGTACATGATACCATATATACTTGAAAACAATTACTCGATTACTAACAAAATACTGAACTTCTAAGATATCTATGATTACTCCGCAATAATTTATCATATCATTCTCATTGTTTCCAATTACTAAGACACTACTATTTTGTGTTGTTAAAACTTCGTCATGCTTTTTGGTGTTGAACTTGTACACATTAATTTTACAAGAGTTACACTTCTTATCATAAATTTTCGGGCACTACCAAGAATATTTATACTTAAAGTTCGATCTGATTCATCTGTCAATTGCCCCACTTTTGTCTTGAAAAACTAGTGTAAAGTTTATCGCGTTCAATATTTAAAAAATTGAGTCCCCCTATATCTATCAAATCTTACCTTAATTCGCTGCATATAATGAAATTTAATTGTAATTAGTTAATTATAAAATTCACACTGAGTTACACATTTAATTATTGATACTTGATGTTTGATGCTTGATGTTTGATGCTTGATACTTAAAACTTGATTCTTGATACTTGATTCTTGATTCTTGATGTTTGATGATTGATACTTAATTCTTAGTGTTTGATGCTAGATGTTTGATGCTTGATCCTTGATGCTTTATGTTTCTTGCCTAGTTCTTAATGTTTGATTCTAAAAAGTTAATCATCAAACATCAAGCATCAAGCATCAAGCAACAATCATTAAACGTTAAAATTAAGCATTAAGCATTAAGCATCAAGCATCAAGCATCAAGCATCAAGCATCAAGCATCAAGCATCAAGCATCAAGCATCAAGCATCAAGCATCAAGCATCAAGCATCAAGCATCAAGCATCAAGCATCAAGCATCAAGCATCAAGCATCAAGCATCAAGCATCAAGCATCAAGCATCAAGCATCAAACATCAAGCATTAAGCATCAAGCATCAAGCATCAAATATCAAACATTAAGCATCAAGCATCAAACATTAAGCATCAAGCATCAAGCATCAAGCATCAAGCATCAAGCATCAAGCATCAAGCATCAAGCATCAAGTATCAAGCATCAAGCATCAAGCATCAAGCATCAAGCATCAAGCATCAAGCATCAAACATCAGCATCAAGCATCAAGCATCAAGCATCAGCATCAAGCATCAGATCAAACATCAAGCATCAAGCATCAAGCAACAAGCATCAAGCATCAAGCATCAAGCATCAAGCATCAAGCTCAAGCATCAAGCATCAAGCATCAAGCATCAAGCATCAAGCATCAAGCATCAAGGATCAAGCATCAAGGATCAAGCATCAAGGATCAAGGATCAAGCATCAAGCATCAAGCATCAAGCATCAAGCATCAAGCATCAAGCATCAAGCATCAAGCATCAAGCATCAAGCATCAAGCATCAAGCATCAAGCATCAAGCATCAAGCATCATCAAGCATCAAGCATCAAGCATCAAGCATCAAGCATCAAGCATCAGCATCAAGCATCAAGCATCAAGCATCAAGCATCAAGCATCAAGCATCAAGCATGAAGCATGAAGAATGAAGCATGAAGCATGGAGCATGAAGCATTAAGCATGAAGCATTAAGCATGAAGCATGAAGCATTAAGCATTAAGAATTAAGCATCAAGCATCAAGCATCAAGCATCAAGCATCAAGCATCAAGCATCAAACATCAAGCATCAAGCATCAAGCATTAAGCATCAAGCATTAAGCATCAAGCATTAAGCATTAAGCATTAAGCATTAAGCATTAAGCATTAAGCATTAAGCATTAAGAATTAAGAATTAAGCATTAAGCATTAAGCATTAAGCATTAAGCATTAAGCATTAAGCATTAAGTATTAAGCATTAAGCATTAAGCATTAAGCATTAAGCATTAAGCATTAAGCATTACGCATTACGCATTACGCATTAAGCATTAAGCATTAAGCATTAAGCATTAAGCATTAAGCATTAAGCAATAAGCATTATGCATTAAGCATTAAGCATTAAGCATTAAGCATTAAGCATTAAGCATTACGCATTACGCATTAAGCATTAAGCATTACGCATTACGCATTAAGCATTAAGCATTAAGCATTAAGCATTAAGCATAAAGCATTAAGCATTAAGCATTAAGCAATAAGCATTAAGCATTAAGCATTAAGCATTAAGCATTAAGCATTAAGCATTAAGCATTAAGCATTAAGCATTAAGCATTAAGCATTAAGCATTAAGCATTAAGCATTAAGCATTAAGCATTAAGCATTAAGCATTAAGCATTAAGCATTAAGCATTAAGCATTAAGCATTAAGCATTAAGCATTAAGCATTAAGCATAAGCATTAAGCATTAAGAATTAAGCATTAAGCATTAAGCATTAAGCATTAAGCATTAAGCATTAAGCATTAAGCATTAAGCATTAAGCATTAAGCATTAAGCATTAAGCATTACGCATTAAGCATTAAGCATTAAGCATTACGCATTAAGCATTAAGCATTAAGCATTAAGCATTAAGCATTAAGCATTAAGCATTAAGCATTCAGCATTACGCATTAAGCATTAAGCATTAAGCATTAAGCATTAAGCATTAAGCATTAAGCATTAAGCATTAAGCATTAAGCATTAAGCATAAGCATTAAGCATTAAGCATTAAGCATTAAGCATTAAGCATTAAGCATTAAGCATTAAGCATTAAGCATTAAGCATAAGCATTAAGCATTAAGCATTAAGCATTAAGCATTAAGCATTAAGCATTAAGCATTAAGCATTAAGCATTAAGCATTAAGCATTAAGCATTACGCATTAAGCATTAAGCATTAAGCATTAAGCATTAAGCATTAAGCATTAAGCATTAAGCATTAAGCATTAAGCATTAAGCATTAAGCATTAAGCATTAAGCATTAAGCATTAAGCATTAAGCATTAAGCATTAAGCATTAAGCATTAAGCATTAAGCATTAAGCATTAAGCATTAAGCATTAAGCATTAAGCATTAAGCATTAAGCATTAAGCATAAGCATTAGCATTAAGCATTAAGCATTAGCATAGCATTAAGCATTAAGCATTAAGCATTAAGCATTAAGCATTCAGCATTAAGCATTAAGCATTAAGCATTAAGCATTAAGCATTAAGCATTAAGCATTAAGCATTAAGCATTAAGCATTAAGCATTAAGCATTAAGCATTAAGCATTAAGCATTAAGCATTAAGCATTAAGCATTAAGCATTAAGCATTAAGCATTAAGCATTAAGCATTAAGCATTAAGCATTAAGCATTAAGCATTAAGCATTAAGCATTAAGCATTAAGCATTAAGCATTAAGCATTAAGCATTAAGCATTAAGCATTAAGCATTAAGCATTAAGCATTAAGCATTAAGCATTAAGCATTAAGCATTAAGCATTAAGCATTAAGCATTAAGCATTAAGCATTAAGCATTAAGCATTAAGCATTAAGCATTAAGCATTAAGCATTAAGCATTAAGCATTAAGCATTAAGCATTAAGCATTAAGCATTAAGCATTAAGCATTAAGCATTAAGCATTAAGCATTAAGCATTAAGCATTAAGCATTAAGCATTAAGCATTAAGCATTAAGCATTAAGCATTAAGCATTAAGCATTAAGCATTAAGCATTAAGCATTAAGCATTAAGCATTAAGCATTAAGCATTAAGCATTAAGCATTAAGCATTAAACATTAAGCATTAAGCATGAAGCAATAAGCAATAAGCATTAAGCATAAGCATTAAGCATTAAGCATTAAGCATTAAGCATTAAGCATTAAGCATTAAGCATTAAGCATTAAGCATCAAGCATTAAGCATCCAGCATCAAGCACCAAGCATCAAGCATCAAGCATCAAGCATCAGCATCAAGCATCAAGCATCAAGCATCAAGCACCAAGCATCAAGCATCAAGCATCAAGCATCAAACATCAAGCATCAAGCATCAAGCATTAAGCATTAAGCATTAAGCATCAAGCATTAAGCATTAAGCATTAAGCATTAAGCATAAGCATTAAGCATTAAGCATTAAGCATTAAGCATTAAGCATTAAGCATTAAGCATTAAGCATAAGCATTAAGCATTAAGCATTACGCATTAAGCATTAAGCATTAAGCATTAAGCATTAAGCATTAAGCATTAAGCATTAAGCATTAAGCATTAAGCATTAAGCATTAAGCATTAAGCATTAAGCATTAAGCATTAAGCATTAAGCATTAAGCATTAAGCATTAAGCATTAAGCATTAAGCATTAAGCATTAAGCATTAAGCATTAAGCATTAAGCCTTAAGAATTAAGCATTAAGCATTAAGCATTAAGCATTAAGCATTAAGCATTAAGCATTAAGCATTAAGCATTAAGCATTAAGCATTAAGCATTAAGCATTAAGCATTAAGCATTAAGCATTAAGCATTAAGCATTAAGCATTAAGCATTAAGCATTAAGCATTAAGCATAAGCATTAAGCATTAAGCATTAAGCATTAAGCATTAAGCATTAAGCATAAGCATTAAGCATTAAGCATTAAGCATTAAGCATTAAGCATTAAGCATTAAGCATTAAGCATTAAGCATTAAGCATTAAGCATTAAGCATTAAGCATTAAGCATTAAGCATTAAGCATTGAGCATTGAGAATTAAGCATTGAGCATTAAGCATTAAGCATTAAGCATTAAGCATTAAGCATTAAGCATTAAGCATTAAGCATTAAGCATTAAGCATTAAGCATTAAGCATTAAGCATTAAGCATTAAGCATTAAGCATTAAGCATTAAGCATTAAGAATTAAGCATTAAGCATTAGCATTAAGAATTGAAGCATTAAGCATTAAGCATTAAGCATTAAGCATTAAGCATTAAGCATTAAGCATTAAGCATTAAGCATTAAGCATTAAGCATTAAGCATTAAGCATTAAGCATTAAGCATTAAGCATTAAGCATTAAGCATTAAGCATTAAGCATTAAGCATTAAGCATAAGCATTAAGCATTAAGCATTAAGCATTAAGCATTAAGCATTAAGCATTAAGCATTAAGCATTAAGCATTAAGCATTAAGCATTAAGCATTAAGCATTAAGCATTAAGCATTAAGCATAAGCATTAAGCATTAAGCATTAAGCAGTAAGCATTAAGCATTAAGCATTAAGCATTAAGCATTAAGCATTAAGCATTAAGCATTAAGCATTACGAATTGAAAATTGAGAATTGAGATTGAGAATTGAGAATTGAGAATTGAGAATGAGAATTGAGAATTGAGAATTGAGCATTGAGAATTGAGCATTAAGCATTGAGAATTGAGCATTGAGCATTGAGCATTGAGCATTAAGCATTAAGCATTAAGCATTAAACATTAAGCATTAAGCATTAAGCATTAAGCATTAAGCATTAAGCATTAAGCATTAAGCATTAAGCATTAAGCATTAAGCATTAAGCATTAAGCATTAAGCATTAAGCATTAAGCATTATGCATTAAGCATTAAGCATTAAGCATTAAGCTTCAAGCATTGAGCATCAAGCATTAAGCATTAAGCATTAAGCATTAAGCATTAAGCATTAAGCATTAAGCATTAAGCATTAAGCATTAAGCATAAGCATTAAGCATTAAGCATTAAGCATTAAGCATTAAGCATTAAGCATTAAGCATTAAGCATTAAGCATTAAGCATTAAGCATTAAGCATTAAGCATTAAGCATTAAGCATTAAGCATTAAGCATTAAGCATTAAGCATTAAGCATTAAGCATTAAGCATTAAGCATTAAGCATTAAGCATTAAGCATAAGCATTAAGCATTAAGCATTAAGCATTAAGCATTAAGCATTAAGCATTAAGCATTAAGCATTAAGCATTAAGCATTAAGCATTAAGCATTAAGCATTAAGCATTAAGCATTAAGCATTAAGCATTAAGCATTAAGCATTAAGCATTAAGCATTAAGCATTAAGCATTAAGCATTAAGCATTAAGCATTAAGCATTAAGCATAAGCATTAAGCATTAAGCATTAAGCATTAAGCATTAAGCATTAAGCATTAAGCATTAAGCATTAAGCATTAAGCATTAAGCATTAAGCATTAAGCATTAAGCATTAAGCATTAAGCATTAAGCATTAAGCATTAAGCATTAAGCATTAAGCATTAAGCATTAAGCATTACGAATTGAAAATTGAGAATTGAGAATTGAGAATTGAGAATTGAGAATTGAGAATTGAGAATTGAGCATTGAGAATTGAGCATTGAGCATTAAGCATTAAGCATTAAGCATTGAGCATTAAGAATTGAGCATTAAGAATTGAGCATTAAGTATTAAGCATTAAGCATTAAGCATTAAGCATGCAGCATTAAGTATGACGCATTAAGAATGAAGCTTGAAGCATTAAGAATTAAGCATTAAGAATTAAGCATTAAGAATTGAGCATTAAGCATTAAGCATTAAGCATTAAGCATTAAGCATTAAGCATTAAGCATTAAGCATTAAGCAATAAGCATTAAGCAATAAGCATTAAGCATTAAGCATTAAGCATTAAGCATTAAGCATTAAGCATTAAGCATTAAGCATTAAGCATTAAGCATTAAGCATTAAGCATTAAGCATTAAGCATTAAGCATTAAGCATTAAGCATTAAGCATTAAGCATTAAGCATTAAGCATTAAGCATTAAGCATTAAGCATTAAGCATTAAGCATTAAGCATTAAGCATTAAGCATTAAGCATTAAGCATTAAGCATTAAGCATTAAGCATTAAGCATTAAGCATTAAGCATTAAGCATTAAGCATTAAGCATTAAGCATTAAGCATTAAGCATTAAGCATTAAGCATTAAGCATTAAGCATTAAGCATTAAGCATTAAGCATTAAGCATTAAGCATTAAGCATTAAGCATTAAGCATTAAGCATTAAGCATTAAGCATTAAGCATTAAGCATTAAGCATTAAGCATTAAGCATTAAGCATTAAGCATTAAGCATTAAGCATTAAGCATTAAGCATTAAGCATTAAGCATTAAGCATTAAGCATTAAGCATTAAGCATTAAGCATTAAGCATTAAGCATTAAGCATTAAGCATTAAGCATTAAGCATTAAGCATTAAGCATTAGCATTAAGCATTAAGCATTAAGCATTAAGCATTAAGCATTAAGCATTAAGCATTAAGCATTAAGCATTAAGCATTAAGCATTGAGCATTAAGCATTAAGCATTAAGCATTAAGCATTAAGCATTAAGCATTAAGCATTAAGCATTAAGCATTAAGCATTAAGCATTAAGCATTAAGCATTAAGCATTAAGCATTAAGCATTAAGCATTAAGCATTAAGCATTAAGCATTAAGCATTAAGCATTAAGCATTAAGCATTAAGCATTAAGCATTAAGCATTAAGCATTAAGCATTAAGCATTAAGCATTAAGCATTAAGCATTAAGCATTAAGCATTAAGCATTAAGCATTAAGCATTAAGCATTAAGCATTAAGCATTAAGCATTAAGCATTAAGCATTAAGCATTAAGCATTAAGCATTAAGCATTAAGCATTAAGCATTAAGCATTAAGCATTAAGCATTAAGCATTAAGCATTAAGCATTAAGCATTAAGCATTAAGCATTAAGCATTAAGCATTAAGCATTAAGCATTAAGCATTAAGCATTAAGCATTAAGCATTAAGCATTAAGCATTAAGCATTAAGCATTAAGCATTAAGCATTAAGCATTAAGCATTAAGCATTAAGCATTAAGCATTAAGCATTAAGCATTAAGCATAAGCATTAAGCATTAAGCATTAAGCATTAAGCATTAAGCATTAAGCATTAAGCATAAGCATTAAGCATTAAGCATTAAGCATTAAGCATTAAGCATTAAGCATTAAGCATTAAGCATTAAGCATTAAGCATTAAGCATTAAGCATTAAGCATTAAGCATTAAGCATTAAGCATTAAGCATTAAGCATTAAGCATTAAGCATTAAGCATTAAGCATTAAGCATTAAGCATTAAGCATTAAGCATTAAGCATTAAGCATTAAGCATTAAGCATTAAGCATTAAGCATAAGCATTAAGCATTAAGCATTAAGCATTAAGCATTAAGCATTAAGCATTAAGCATTAAGCATTAAGCATTAAGCATTAAGCATTAAGCATTAAGCATTAAGCATTAAGCATTAAGCATTAAGCATTAAGCATTAAGCATTAAGCATTAAGAATTGAGAATTGAGAATTGAGAATTGAGAATTGAGAATTGAGAATTGAGAATTGAGAATTGAGCATTGAGCATTGAGCATGAGCATTGAGCATTAAGCATTAAGCATTAAGCATTGAGCATTGAGCATTGAGCATTAAGCATTGAGCATTGAGCATAAGCATTAAGCATTAAGCATTAAGCATTAAGCATTAAGCATTAAGCATTAAGCATTAAGCAGTAAGCATTAAGCATTAAGCATTAAGCATTAAGCATTAAGCATTAAGCATTAAGCATTAGCATTAAGCACTAAGCATTACGCATTAAGCATTAAGCATTAAGCATTAAGCATTAAGCATTAAGCATTGAGCATTAAGCATTGAGCATTAAGCATTGAGCATTAAGCATTGAGCATTAAGCATTGAGCATTAAGAATTGAGCATTAAGAATTGAGCACTTAAGCATTGAGCATAAGAATTGGCATTAAGAATTGCAGCATTAACATCAAGCATAAGCATTAAGCATTAAGCATTAAGCATAAGCATTAAGCATTAAGCATTAAGCATTAAGCATTAAGCCTTAAGCATTAAGCATTAAGCATTAAGCATTAAGCATTAAGCAATTAAGCATTAAGCATTAAGCATTAAGCATTAAGCATTAAGCATTAAGCACTTAAGCATTAAGCATTAGCATTAAGCATTTAAGCATTAAGCATTAAGCATTAAGCCTTAAGCATTAGCATTAAGCATAAGCATTAAAGCATTAAGCATTAAGCATTAGACATTGAAGCATTAAGCATTAAGCATTAAGCATTAAGCATTAAGCATTAAGCATTAAGCATTAAGCATTAAGCATTAAGCATTAAGCATTAAGCATTAAGCATAAGCATTAAGCATTAAGCATTAAGCATTAAGCATTAAGCATTAAGCATTAAGCATTAAGCATTAAGCATTAAGCATTAAGCATTAAGCATTAAGCATTAAGCATTAAGCATTAAGCAATAAGCATTAAGCAATAAGCATTAAGCATTAAGCATTAAGCATTAAGCATTAAGCATTAAGCATTAAGCATTAAGCATTAAGCATTAAGCATTAAGCATTAAGCATTAAGCATTAAGCATTAAGCATTAAGCATTAAGCATTAAGCATTAAGCATTAAGCATTAAGCATTAAGCATTAAGCATTAAGCATTAAGCATTAAGCATTAAGCATTAAGCATTAAGCATTAAGCATTAAGCATTAAGCATTACGAATTGAAAATTGAGAATTGAGAATTGAGAATTGAGAATTGAGAATTGAGAATTGAGAATTGAGAATTGAGAATTGAGAATTGAGAATTGAGAATTGAGAATTGAGAATTGAGCATTGAGCATTGAGCATTGAGCATTGAGCATTAAGCATTAAGCATTAAGCATTAAACATTAAGCATTAAGCATTAAGCATTAAGCATTAAGCATTAAGCATTAAGCATTAAGCATTAAGCATTAAGCATTAAGCATTAAGCATTAAGCATTAAGCATTAAGCATTAAGCATTAAGCATTATGCATTAAGCATTAAGCATTAAGCATTAAGCTTCAAGCATTGAGCTTCAAGCATTAAGCATTAAGCATTAAGCATTAAGCATTAAGCATTAAGCATTAAGCATTAAGCATTAAGCATTAAGCATTAAGCATTAAGCATTAAGCATTAAGCATTAAGCATTAAGCATTAAGCATTAAGCATTAAGCATTAAGCATTAAGCATTAAGCATTAAGCATTAAGCATTAAGCATTAAGCATTAAGCATTAAGCATTAAGCATTAAGCATTAAGCATTAAGCATTAAGCGTTAAGCATAAGCATTAAGCATTAAGCATTAAGCATTAAGCATTAAGCATTAAGCATTAAGCATTAAGCATTAAGCATTAAGCATTAAGCATTAAGCATTAAGCATTAAGCATTAAGCATTAAGCATTAAGCATTAAGCATTAAGCATTAAGCATTAAGCATTAAGCATTAAGCATCAAGCATTAAGCATTAAGCATCAAGCATTAAGCATCAAGCATTACGCATTAAGCATTAAGCATTAAGCATTAAGCATTAAGCATTAAGCATTAAGCATTAAGCATTAAGCATTAAGCATTAAGCATTAAGCATTAAGCATTAAGCATTAAGCATTAAGCATTAAGCATTAAGCATTAAGCATTAAGCATTAAGCATTAAGCATTAAGCATTAAGCATTAAGCATTAAGCATTAAGCATTAAGCATTAAGCATTAAGCATTAAGCATTAAGCATTAAGCATTAAGCTTTACGAATTGAGAATTGAGCATTAAGCATTAAGCATTAAGCATTAAGCATTAAGCATTACGAATTGAGAATTGAGAATTGAGAATTGAGATTTGAGAATTGAGAATTGAGAATTGAGAATTGAGAATTGAGAATTAAGAATTGAGAATTGAGAATTGAGAATTGAGAATTGAGAATTGAGAATTGAGAATTGAGAATTGAGAATTGAGCATTGAGCATTGAGCATTGAGCATTGAGCATTAAGCATTAAGCATTAAGCATTGAGCATTGAGCATTGAGCATTAAGCATTGAGGATTAAGCATTAAGCATTAAGCATTAAGCATTAAGCATTAAGCATTAAGCATTAAGCATTAAGCATTAAGCATTAAGCATTAAGCATTAAGCATTAAGCATTAAGCATTAAGCATTAAGCATTAAGCATTAAGCATTAAGCATTAAGCATTAAGCATTAAGCATTAAGCATTAAGCATTAAGCATTAAGCATTGAGCATTAAGCATTGAGCATTAAGCATTGAGCATTAAGCATTGAGCATTAAGCATTGAGCATTAAGAATTGAGCATTAAGAATTGAGCATTAAGCATTGAGCATTAAGAATTGAGCATTAAGAATTGAGCATTAAGAATTGAGCATTAAGCATTAAGCATTAAGCATTAAGCATTAAGCATTAAGCATTAAGCATTAAGCATTAAGCATTAAGCATTAAGCATTAAGCATTAAGCATTAAGCATTAAGCATTAAGCATTAAGCATTAAGCATTAAGCATTAAGCATTAAGCATTAAGCATTACGAATTGAAAATTGAGAATTGAGAATTGAGAATTGAGAATTGAGAATTGAGAATTGAGCATTGAGAATTGAGCATTGAGCATTAAGCATTAAGCATTAAGCATTGAGCATTAAGAATTGAGCATTAAGAATTGAGCATTAAGAATTGAGCATTAAGAATTGAGCATTAAGCATTAAGCATTAAGCATTAAGCATTAAGCATTAAGAATTGAGCATTAAGAATTGAGCATTAAGAATTGAGCATTAAGAATTGAGCATTAAGCATTAAGCATTAAGCATTAAGCATTAAGCATTAAGCATTAAGCATTAAGCATTAAGCATTAAGCAATAAGCATTAAGCAATAAGCATTAAGCATTAAGCATTAAGCATTAAGCATTAAGCATTAAGCATTAAGCATTAAGCATTAAGCATTAAGCATTAAGCATTAAGCATTAAGCATTAAGCATTAAGCATTAAGCATTAAGCATTAAGCATTAAGCATTAAGCATTAAGCATTAAGCATTAAGCATTAAGCATTAAGCATTAAGCATTAAGCATTAAGCATTAAGCATTAAGCATTAAGCATTAAGCATTAAGCATTAAGCATTAAGCATTAAGCATTAAGCATTAAGCATTAAGCATTAAGCATTAAGCATTAAGCATTAAGCATTATGCATTAAGCATTAAGCATTAAGCATTAAGCATTAAGCATTAAGCATTAAGCATTAAGCATTAAGCATTAAGCATTAAGCATTAAGCATTAAGCATTAAGCATTAAGCATTAAGCATTAAGCATTAAGCATTAAGCATTAAGCATTAAGCATTAAGCATTAAGCATTAAGCATTAAGCATTAAGCATTAAGCATTAAGCATTAAGCATTAAGCATTACGAATTGAAAATTGAGAATTGAGAATTGAGAATTGAGAATTGAGAATTGAGAATTGAGAATTGAGAATTGAGAATTGAGAATTGAGAATTGAGAATTGAGAATTGAGCATTGAGCATTGAGCATTGAGCATTAAGCATTAAGCATTAAGCATTAAACATTAAGCATTAAGCATTAAGCATTAAGCATTAAGCATTAAGCATTAAGCATTAAGCATTAAGCATTAAGCATTAAGCATTAAGCATTAAGCATTATGCATTAAGCATTAAGCATTAAGCATTAAGCTTCAAGCATTGAGCTTCAAGCATTAAGCATTAAGCTTCAAGCATTAAGCATTAAGCATTAAGCATTAAGCATTAAGCATTAAGCATTAAGCATTAAGCATTAAGCATTAAGCATTAAGCATTAAGCATTAAGCATTAAGCATTAAGCATTAAGCATTAAGCATTAAGCATTAAGCATTAAGCATTAAGCATTAAGCATTAAGCATTAAGCATTAAGCATTAAGCATTAAGCATTAAGCATTAAGCATTAAGCATTAAGCATTAAGCATTAAGCGTTAAGCATAAGCATTAAGCATTAAGCATTAAGCATTAAGCATTAAGCATTAAGCATTAAGCATTAAGCATTAAGCATTAAGCATTAAGCATTAAGCATTAAGCATTAAGCATTAAGCATTAAGCATTAAGCATTAAGCATTAAGCATTAAGCATTAAGCATTAAGCATTAAGCATTAAGCATTAAGCATTAAGCATTAAGCATTAAGCATTAAGCATTAAGCATTAAGCATTAAGCATTAAGCATTAAGCATTAAGCATTAAGCATTAAGCATTAAGCATTAAGCATTAAGCATTAAGCATTAAGCATTAAGCATTAAGCATTAAGCATTAAGCATTAAGCATTAAGCATTAAGCATTAAGCATTAAGCATTAAGCATTAAGCATTAAGCATTAAGCATTAAGCATTAAGCATTTAGCATTAAGCATTAAGCATTAAGCATTAAGCATTAAGCATTAAGAATTAAGCATTAAGCATTAAGCATTAAGCATTAAGCATTAAGCATTAAGCATTAAGCATTAAGCATTAAGCATTAGCATAGCATTAAGCATTAAGCATTAAGCATTAAGCAGTAAGCATTAAGCTTTACGAATTGAGAATTGAGCATTAAGAATTTAAGCATTAAGCATTAAGAATTAAGCCTTACGAATTGAGGAATTGAGAATGAGAATGAGATTGAGAATTGAGAATTGAGAATTGAGAATTGAGAATTGAGAATTGAGAATTGAGAATTGAGAATTGAGAATTGAGAATTGAGAATTAATTGAGAATGAATTTGAGCATTGAGCATTGAGCATTGAGCATTAAGCATTAACGCATAAGCATTGAGCATTGAGCATTGAGCATTAAGCATGAGGATTAAGCATTAAGCATTAAGCATTAAGCATTAAGCATTAAGCACTTAAGCATTAAGCATTAAGCATCTAAGCATTAGCATAAGCATTAAGCATTAAGCATTAAGCATTAAGCATTAAAGAATTAAGCATAAGCATAAGCATTAAGCATAAGCATTAAGCATAAGCATTGAGCATTAAGCATGAGCATTAAGCATTGAGCATTAAGCATTGAGCATTGAGCATTGAGCATTAAGCATTGAGCATTAAGCATTGAGCATTAAGTATTGAGCATTAAGAATTGAGCATTAAGCATTAAGCATTAAGCATTAAGCATTAAGCATTAAGCATTAAGCATTAAGCATTAAGCATTAAGCATTAAGCATTAAGCATTAAGCATTAAGCATTAAGCATTAAGCATTAAGCATTAAGCATTAAGCATTAAGCATTAAGCATTAAGCATTAAGCATTAAGCATTAAGCATTAAGCATTAAGCATTAAGCATTAAGCATTAAGCATTAAGCATTAAGCATTAAGCATTAAGCATTAAGCATTAAGCATTAAGCATTAAGCATTAAGCATTAAGCATTAAGCATTAAGCATTAAGCATTAAGCATTAAGCATTAAGCATTAAGCATTAAGCATTAAGCATTAAGCATTAAGCATTAAGCATTAAGCATTAAGCATTAAGCATTAAGCATTAATCATTAATCATTAAGCATTATTCATTAAGCATTAGGCATTAGGCATTAAGCATTAAGCATTAGGCATTAAGCATTAAACATTAAGCATTAAGCATTAAGCATTAAGCATTAATAATTAATCGTTAAGCGTTAAGGGTTACCGTTTCAACGCGTTCTGCTCTGCAGGAGCATCCCTGTCGAGCGAATTGAAGTTGACCTTCCTCTTTTCAATCATAGGAAATAGAAGACTTCCCATGATGTTAGCCACCACCATATTTTTTGTTTTGAGGGCTTTAGAGACCTCATCAGTTTTGGCCCATTTCAAGACTCTCTTCTTAATCTTTATCAGGTTCCTCCATTCTTGTACAATTTTCTTCTTCGAGATCATCTCATCAAACTGAGTGGATAATTTGTAGTTCACCCAAGTATCGAAAATATCGATCTTCTTAGTGGCCTTTATTTCCACTTCTTCCATCACAAGATTGACAACACAACTTGCTTCAGAAATCTTCTCCAGAGATTCTATAGCAATCGCCTTTCCTTTTCTAAGAACCACAGTTGGTTTAGGTTTAGGATTAGGCAAGGGTTCGTAGATAGTAATGCCAGGAGCTCCCCTTGATGATCTCATAATTTTAAAAGGGAACAAGGGCTTTGAAAGGCCCCTTCCGGGAGTTCAGACACATCACCCTTTCCCACAGCACTAGGTTTGATAACAATCAACTCAACATTCGAAGGAGGAGGAGCCTGTTCAAATGAAAGAGCAGCAATAGGAGTTTAAGCAATAATCTACTCTATTTTAGGAGTAATCACATGTTTACCAGTAGCCTCAACCGCTACTAATTCTTCGGGGAGGGCAAACGACACAACCTTGTCAATATTTTCAATATTCGGACCAACTGGTTCAACAGTTGGCCCTTTAACTTGTTCCATCACATGAACATCAATAATAGGCACTGAGGCCATATGAGAAGAAGAAGTTACCTTAGTAGACTTCTTAGATGGCTTAGACGCCCTAGGCGCCTTAGATGCTTTAGACGCCTTAGACGGATCAACATCAAGACTAACAGACTTAGCCAGTTTCTTCGATGGGCTAGAGGATGAGAAAGAGACTGGAGGGGAATAGCCCAAGAGGAGGAGACCTAGTCTTATCATGGATTCAACTACTCTAGAATCCTTCTTTTTGAGAGCTCTTTTGGATATTCATACTAGCCGCAGACTCCATCACCGATTTAGTTCTTTTCACCCCTGTAGTAAACGAAAGATATATGTGGCTTAGATCGAGTGACTGATTGGCCACCTATTTGTTGACTGGATGAGCCAGAAACCATATTATTTCGAAAAGTTCATCCTCGCAAGAGTACTCTTCTTAGAAAAATTGGTGAATATGTGACTCGGGTTAATAGCCTCACCCTCGCCATAAGACACACCCAAATGTTTCATAAACCAACCGATTTGGGCTGAGAAAGCCACACTCTCCTTGTTCCTTGAGTAAACCAACTGACATAGATTATAATATAATGTAGATGCCCATTTGATTTGCATACCTTTACCGATTGCCGCCATGTAGTCGAAGCGGTCTTGGCTGTACAGGTCAAAGAAACCTACTTTTCCTTGAAGAGCCTTTGCCAATATATCGTTCAAAAGACTAAAATGCGGTTTAGGGCTTTCTTCTTCTAGTTTAGCCTGATTGATGAACCATCATTGGAGAAAACAATCTTCATCTCCGAGATGGTTTCTGCTAGAAGTGGTAGATTGAAGGTGTGACCCTTCAATGGAAGTTCCAGAAACTCATCATAGTTCATTGAAAGAGATGGACGTTTCATTGACAATCCTCGTAATGGAATCTCTAACCATGTTCGTCGTCTTGAAAAACTCCCTAACTTCCTTCTCTATAATATGAACGGTCCGCCAATGTACTTTCGAAGACCGGAATACTCTAAAGACCGGAATATATCAACAATGTCATGCTGATCAATAGGGATGGCAATATGTACATATATATACCCGATACATGTGATTATACGATGGTGTTTGACTGATTCAAGCTCACTTGTTGCCTAAAACGACTTTGGGTGACAATAAATAACCCTCTTAACAAATTTGTGCTAAGAGATCTGATCTTTAGCCTCAAATTATGATTTATAGAAAATTCGTCAATATAGCTCAATTTTTCGGATTTCAAAATCTTTGTATAAGGCCTTAAAGTTTGGATTTAGGCATCTAAAAAGATTCCTTAAGGTATAAGGAGTGTCCTCTAACACTTGGAAAGGTTCTAATCATCATTTAATTCATAGTTCCATTTTGAAATTGAAATTTTTGTATTACAATTTTCATAAGATTGTATGATGCATGGTTCTTAAATTTGATAATTGAAAATCGAGCCTAGGATCATTTATGAGCTTTTTGTGATCAACCGGCCTCAAACCAAAAAAACCAAATTTAAATTTGAAAAAGTTAAAAAAGTGGGTTTTTTTGTTCTTGAGCTAATTCTCAAGAACAACACTTTAAAAATCTTCTCAACATGTTTTTAATTATCTCAGACAACTATTTGGATCATGTTTGATCCATCCCGATCATGTTTGATTAAAATCAAAATTTTCAAAATAAATTATTTTTTTGAGATCTTGAATTGGTCCAAATGAACATCCAATGTTCATGTTTTGGTATCAATAGTATATGAAGTATAAGGAAGTTATTAGCAAGCTCCTTACATTTCAAAACAACTTTAAAACCAAAAATCTGATTTTTTTATCATAAACTATTTTTAATAAATTGATCATCACTCAAGTCGAATGATACATTGTGTTGATGATTTTAATGTTCTTGGGAGCTTTGTGAAACTACCCAAGCCCTTGGATAAAATGATCCAAGCCTCCGTAAAAATTGCAAAACATGCAATTTTGATATTCTTGAGGACTAAGAGATTCGACCAAGGATCTTCGGTCTGGATCAAGAGATCCAACCGATAAATCTTAGTTAGGATCGAGTGGTCCGACCGAGGTTTTTCATTCAGGACCGAGAGGTCCAACTGATGTTCTTCGGACCGAAAGGTCCGACCGAGTATTTTCAAATCCGACCAAAAGGTCAGACCTAGAACCAACGAGTCTCGCACCCGACCGAGAACTCTTGAACCTAGGACTGATGACTTCCAACTAGGTCTGAGAGGTCCGACTGAGAAGTCAGAACTAGGACCAAGGAGTCTTGCACCCGACCTAGAACTCCCGAACCCATGACCGATGACTTTCACCAAGGACCGAGAGGCCTTAACACTCCAACTAAGGGACTTCTGCACCCTGACCGAGGATCTTGAACCAATACCGAGGGGTTCTCGACTAAGATCGAGGGCTTTTTAGCCCCGACCGATAAAACTAACCTATGACCTAGGACACCGGTCCTAAGGCCTGTTTGGTCCTCATTTCAAAATTCCAAAATTATTTTTGTAACTTTAAAACCTCAAATCATGTTTAAAGAATCCTAAAAAATTTAAAAAAGATTTCTAAATATTTTTGGGATATTTTCACAAAAACATATTTTGGCTAAGACTCATTTGAGATTTATTTTTAAACTCTAATGCCTTTTAAACTGATGTTCTTTATGTATATTAATCCTCTATAGTGATCATCAACAACAGGGTACTAGCATTTAATTAATTGTTATTACAATTATTTAAATACGTAAAAACTTATTTATGTCTAAACCGCAAGAATAATCGATTAAAATAAAACGTTATATAACCGATTTTCAAAAGCCAAATTTATAAGTAGAAACCATTTTAAAATGGATATGGATGATGAAGCGAGAAAGCCCTTTCCCGAGAATCACCAAATTTCAAACTAAAATGAAACTATAGTAAAAAACACATTTGTACACGTACACTTTTTTTTTATTGATTTTTAAATCAATTATTAACAAATATAATAATGTTGAAATTGGTAACAAATATAATAATGCTGAAATTTTTTGAACCTCGAGATTTCTAAGGGACAAAAGTTTTATGGGAGTTACACATTTGGTAACAAATATACTCCGAAACATAACGAGATTAACAATGAAAAATACTAAAATTATTTATAAATAAACAAATATAACATAAAATCTAGCATTAAAAATTGAGGGAAATCTTTATTTCTTCCATATATGATTTGCATTAATGAATTTGAATTGAAAATGGAACTAATTTTTATATATCATAATTATTTTGTGATGTGAGATTTATATGAGTAATTAGAACGTTTTTTATTAGAATTATCTTAATTAGATCCTAATTTAATGTGTGAGAAATTAAAATCTGAATGGTGGAAGCGTACCTTAATTTGATAAATTATGAATCTTCTATTTCTTAGACTTTGCATAGATGGAATGATTCTTTAATCTTCTCTTTCCTTAGACTTTCTTTATGTGGAATGGTTCTTCCATTTGATGAGTACGTAAATAAGTTTCTCTCTTTATTGATGGGGACACAAAGGAGAATTGATCGTACTTCAAATTGGGACCATTACCGTTACATATAACTAACATTAAGTTAGTTATTATAGTTAGGTTATTTCTAATTCAGCACCTTCATAAAATTAGAAATGTCACTTAGGTATCCTCACTTTATATTCATGACAAATACACACATAAGCCATAAACTTAATCACATTAAATAACATTATTTTGGCTTATATTAAATATGACATTGTACAATTATTTATTATACTAGTGACCTTATAAATTTTAACAATCTCTCACTGGGTCACGTATGTAAAAAAATAAATGTATCAACCATAATGCGTCTGAAGTTTTATGTCATCTCAATCATATGTTGTATAAATAATTTTATAAATTAATTATATCAATATAGGACCAAAGAGTTCGTCGTTGTATTTAAGCACAATTAGACTAAACAATGATCACATAAATCAATACAATTAATTAACAAATCATATTATGAATGTGAGAAATGAAAATTACATGCAAGGTGATTTTTTCATGTCAATTTTCAACCGGTCCTACTTAACTTTAGTGAGATCATACTTTAAACATAATTATACAAAGTATAAGGAACTGAAAAATACTTAATTTTTTATCAGAATAAGAAACTTCATAAATATCTATAAAATAACTAAATTGAAAGACAACCAAATTACAAACTCCCACTGAAATTAAAGATCGTCGATCTCTACGATACTCATACGAGCAATATTCTCATGAAAGACATTAGGCGATAAACTCATTGTCAATGAGTTCATAACCACCGAGTTTGTACATAAATATTTTATAGAAATCTATCCACTTTGTATAATTTCTTTCATAACATGAAACTTGATATCAATATTACTTAATTTGATGTCTAATAACATGTCACAAATTCCGCTACAATATTGGATGATGCCTTAAGTGTTTGTTTGACACTTCTTCGAAAGCGACAAAACTAGCTAGCGAAAAATATAACCCGAAATAGATTTCATACTGTTTTGGCATCCCGTAAGATCGGAGTCAGAATACTCAATGATCTCAAGACTTTCCGACTTTCTATATGTGAGCATTTAATTCTTAGTTCTTTTCAAATATCTCATAATTATTGGCTACTTAATGTCAAGCAAAATTTGTGACAAATAAAATGTCACCCATATATAAAACCATAAATAGACGTTTACTCTCACTGAACTTGTGATACGCAAATAATCAATTAAATTCACTCTAAAACCAAAAGAGAGAATTTTTATTTTTTAAAATTTATGTTATCACTAACAAGACGCTTCTTTAAGTCTATAGATGAATTTTTTAATTTACAAACCATATTAATTTGGTCTCTCAACACAAAGTTTTCTCATTGCACCAAATTATTTTTCAATGTCTCGATTGAAAAACCCATTAACATCTATTATGGTGAAGCTCCATATCAAAATATGCAACGAGTACCATAAATTGTCCTTAAAGAGTAATTCAATTAAACTGGGTTGTCATAAAGACACTTGATTTTGAGGTTGTTGAGTTTGTACTTAATGAATTTGATCAATATTGTCTTGTTACTCTTGATTTTTGAACATTATCATCAATATTAATAAAATTCTTATTAATGTCAAAAACACTTGAGATATAAATAAAATCTTCCACAATATGAATTATTGATCTAAATCATTTTTAAAGACAAAATCATTTCTCCCCTCAAACTCAATATCCTCAAAAAAATATTACAGTCTCGTCTAAAAAAAATTATCTTTAACTTGACAAAATAAAAAAATTATAACCCTTAATCACTTAGAATATTCAATAAAATAGTTACTCACATTTATAAACTTAAGTAACAACTAAATTCAAATAATGATTTATCCATCTCAAAATACTTAATGCAACATTAATATCAAGTCTTTAGACACTAATATTAATTGTTAATAGTATTTTGGTGTAATGATCAAACATTAATAATAATACATGTCAAATAATCAATCTATCTTTGGATGGATTAATTATTCACATAAATAAAGACTTTATAATTTTTACATATTTATCATCACAAGTATTAATGCAATTTTGTTAATTAATTATTAGTTTTTGAACCAAATAATATAATCACATGAATTATACAATACTACCATTCAAAATTGGCTTGAATTAATTTCAACAAACATTGTCACTTTGGTGACTATTTGTATCAATCAATACAATTCAAATAATGAACAATAATATCATTATTTTAAATTTAAATGTCATATTATTGTATAACCCAAATCAATAATATATAATTTCCAAAGAGACATGTAATTTATTTTATTATAAAAAATAAAATTATACCGTAAGACAAATCATACTTCTTAAATTTGAAATTTATAATGTCTCATATTAATTAAATTAAATAATAAACCATCAAGATTTATTTGACCAAATTTCAAATATTCTTTGAATTTGAAATTTGTAATGTCTCATATTAATTAAATTAAATAATAAACCATCAAGATTTATTTGACTAAATTTCAAATATTCTTATTACCGAAATCCAATTATTCATTAATTTATTAATAATTATCTACCTTAATCTTTTAATTCTTAATTTGAAATAAAGGATATAATTAAATTTTTATTATATGTTAGATTTATATATACTTAACCATAAAATTATTCCTTAATTCTCTTTAAATTTATAATGTATATTATATGAATCCGAGAATTATCCTTAAAACTAAGAATCTTTTATAATAATTGTAGAATTCTTCCTCAACAATACTTTACAAAAAATAATTAATTGATCTTCAAAATATATTGTGGAACAATCATATCTTCAATTTTCTCAATTTAAATAGATACATGAAATTCTCAAGAGAATATGGGAACTAGAATCTGGATAAATGTTTATATCTTTATACCAAATTTATTTGACAAATTAATATATATATATAATAACATGCTTTTATTATTAATTGTATACATATTAATTTTAATTTCATGCATATATAATCTTGAAATATCCATAAATCTAGGAATATATCTTAATGATAATTTTTTTAACCTTAATCTATCGTCAAATCTTGATGATATATAACCGTTCCTCGAGAGAATTTAAATATTCATAGATATAGAAACTTAACGATAATTACTTAAATATCTTAATGATGGCAGAAAATTTAAATATTCATTAATCTATCGTAATAATATAACATCATAACATTTAATCTAAATTCAAAATATATGAATAAAGATAAATCTTTCCGATTAAAACTTTCAAATATAAGATATATATATATATATATATATATATATATATATATATATATATATATATATATATATATATATATCTTCATCAACTTGATTATCAAAACATCATAAAATTTAATCTAAATTCAAATATATATATGAATCTAAATAAAAGATATATTTTTCCGATTAAAATTTTCATAATCTAAGATATATATATTCTTTATCAAATCAATATATATTTTTAATATATTTGTTTGAAATTATCAAAACCTATATATATATATATAATTAGAAAACATCATTTGAAATTATCATTCAATTTAAAATTCTCTAAATATTGAGGATCCGTAAATGTATAAATCATATAATTTCGCATAAATCTTCATGATAACATCATATATATATATATATATATATATATATATATTATATTGTAATATAATATATATAAAGATATATCAATCTTAATTAAAGATAAATATATATTTATATATAATTAGATTTAAAATTTTATATCTAAAATATATATTCTTAATATTAATATTCTCACAACATTAATTAGGACGACGGGTGGAATCGTACCTTAATTTGATGAATTATGAATCTTCTCTTTCTTTAGACTTTCTTTATGTGAAATGGTTCTTTCATTTGATGAGTACGTTTTATCTCTCTGTTGAATGAGATCATTATCGTTACATATAACTAACATTAAATTAGTTATTATAGTTAGGTTATTTCAAATTCAGCTCCTTCATAAAATTAGAAATTTCACTTAGGTTTCCTCACTTTATATTAATGACAAATACACTCATAAGCCATAAACTTAATAAAATTAGATTACATTATTTTGGCTTATATTAAATATGATATTTGCACCATTATTTATTATACTAGTGACTCTAAAAATTTCAGTATTTTCATCTTTCTCCTCCGGTATTAACTTCCTCTTTTATATTATTTTAAAGATCGGATTAATTCAAACTTTTGATAAATTTAAATTTGACATTGTTTTATTATATCAATACTATATTGAGAAAATTTGATATATCATATATATTTGATTAAGTTTAACAATTTTTAAGATATTCTCTTATAAATCCAATCATTATATCCCATCAACATGCTTAAGTATAAATTAACAACACTAACAATTTCAAAGTCATCATAACCATTTATAAGTAATAATAGCATATAATAATAGATGGTGACCAAATTAAACAAAGAAATCATCATAATCATTTCTAAGTAACATAAAAAAATTAATCAACTTCTAGGATTTGAAGATGAGGTATAAGAATCATAATTTAACTTTTAACCAATTACGTTCAAATAGTTTTTTATAACTTTTAGTACTACAATAAAATAAATTTATAATTTTACATAAATACATTAATATATTAAAAAAATATATTTTTTTTATAAGAATCTCATTAATGTTCTGTTAAGTTTGAGGGCAACAATGAACTTTTAGTCATTATATATAAAATAATGGCATACCAATAAGTCGCCACTTTTCAAGCAGACATTATTATAAATAGATTTAGCAGAATATGTATAATTAAAAAGAGTATAAACATTCTTCAATGATTTACAGAAGAGCATTATCTTTTATCTCCACTTATCAATGAGCCTCCACATGGTTCCAATTTGACATAATTGCTTAATATTATTAGAAATTCACATACCCACCACAATCATATATACATTACTATTAAATTATTTGAACCTTAACTGCATTTCTAATATAATTCTCAAGTGTTGGTTATCTTATCTCATAAAATTTACACGTAAATGATATATGAAAATAATAAAATGATAATAAAACAATACAACAGATTATTTAAGAAATGAAGAAAAATCTTCTCGTTTGCTCCGAGGCCTGTGGAATCACAGTTCCCTTAAAACAGTTTCACCGTCTCCCGTTTGTGCTGGAGAGTTTCGTCGGTGGCTGCTTCCCAGGGTACAACGGAACCTGCAATGATTTAGCACAGAAAAACCACTACAACAGCGAACTAAACAAAAGTACCTGAATCACAATCACCGGGTTTCGCACAGAAATGATCGAGTCAAGAAACTCGAAGAACGCTCACAAGAACACTCACAAGAATACTCACAAGAACAAGGAAAGACTTTAGAATTCTAGAGAGAGAAGTGATAAGATAATGTGTGGAGAGGAATACAATGTGAAGGGATATTTATAGTTGAAAATTAAACTTATAATCAATTTTTTAATCCAACGGTCACTAATCCATCATCCATTCATCCAACGGTTATCGTTGCTTGCCTTTTCATCATCTTTGCAAGTTACATTCTACAATAAATATTTTGTAGTTACAATGGCAATTAACATTATTTGTTAATTGCCTCATTCAAGACATTTATGTTAATTGTAACAATTAACAAATTTAATTCACAATGAATTTGATGTGAATTTCATTTGGATGAAATTTCACCTTAATTCACATTTGAATTTCATGTGAATTTCTTTTGGATTAATTTCACTTTAATTCACATTTGAATTTCATTTGGATTAATTTCACTTTAATTCACATTTGAATTTCATGTGAATTTCATTTGGATTAATTTCACTTTAATTCACATTTGAATTTCATGTGAATTTCATTTGGATTAATTTCACACTTAATTCACATTTGAATTTGGTGTGAATTTCATTAGCCCAAATATCATTTCCATTTAATTAATGGAATTAGTTTAATTCCAACAATCCCCCACATTAATGGAAATTGAAAGATTAACCCGGTGAAAGGTTCAACAGTTGAATTTTACATAGGATAGGTAGGTGTAACCCTTTGAACCTTCCCTTATGAAAGTATATAACTTTACTAGCCGATTAGTAGACTCGATGTCCTTGAACTATTCTGCCTTTTGTGTAAACGATTACACACTTTCACATAAAATTCTTCCTGATACATGTCAGTTCTCATGATTGTGTTCGTTTTGGCCATGAACACTCGCCTGGTTCAGTGAGAGGGTCTAGAATTGAGCCGTGCAATTCTTTCGAAGCGGCCCCACTTCTCTCTCACATAGGTGATCTCTTTATTCATAAAGAATCATTAAAAGCCTGTGTGCTTATCCTTTCCCGAAATGCTATTTTATCGTAGGATTTTTACCCATAGCAATCTACCAAGTTTAGTACAATTAGGTTGTCCCATTGAACCTAGTTCTTGGGATCTCCAGTCATCATAGGTTGGGTTTCCCTTCATACTAACTTATTGTAGGCTTAAGTCCCATTCCTTGTGAGGACTTTAACACCAACTCTCTATTTAACCCTTTGGTTAGCGGATCCGCAATATTATCTTTTGATTTTATGTAATCAATTGAGATAATTCCAGTAGAGAGTAATTGTCTAATGGTATTATGTCTACGACGTATATGTCTAGACTTACCATTATACATATGACTCTTAGCTCGTCCAATCGCAGATTGACTATCACAATGAATAGAAATTGCTGGTACGGGCTTAGACCATATTGGAATATCTTCTAAGAATAGACGTAGCCATTCAGCTTCTTCACCACATTTGTCAAGAGCTATAAATTCAGATTCCATCGTGGATCTTGCAATAACAGTTTGTTTAGAAGATTTCCAAGATATAGCTGCACCTCCAAGTGTAAATACATATCCACTTGTTGACTTAGAGTCTTTCATATCTGAAATCCAATTAGCATCAGTGTACCCTTCGATAACAGCAGGATGTCTCGTGTAGTGCAGACCATAATCACGAGTATTTCTTAAATACCTAAGTAATCGTACAATGGCTTTCCAATGATTATTACCCGGATTACTCGTGTATCTACTTAGTTTGCTTACTGCATAGGCTATATCTGGTCTTGTACAACTCATTAAGTACATTAGACTCCCAATTATTCGAGAATATTCTAATTGAGATACACTCTCTCCGCGATTTTTAGATAGATGTTGACTCGTATCTATCGGAGTCTTAGCCAATGCAGAATCATCATTGTTAAATTTTTCGAGGATTTTATCCACATAATGTGACTGACTTAGAACTATCCCTTCCGATGTTCTAATCACTTTGATTCCAAGAATCACATCAGCCAATCCCATATCTTTCATGTCAAATTTTGAATTTAACATATCTTTAGTGGATTTAACCATTTTATCATCACTTCCAATGATAAGTATGTCATCTACATAAAGACATAAAATGACGTAACCATTTTTTGTGTCTTTAATATAAATACATTTATCACATTCATTGATCTTAAATCCACTTGAGATCATAGCATGATCAAATTTCTCATGCCATTGTTTTGGAGCTTGTTTTAAGCCATACAATGACTTAACTAATTTACAAACTTTATTTTCTTGCCCTTGAGAAGAAAACCCTTGAGGTTGATCTATGTAAATTTCTTCTTCCAAGTCTCCATTTAAGAAAGCTGTTTTTACGTCCATTTGATGAACTTCTAGATTGCGCAAAGAAGCAATCGCAAGAATCAATCGAATAGAAGTTATTCTCGTAACTGGAGAATATGTATCAAAATAATCAAGACCTTCTCGTTGGCGATATCCTTTTACCACCAGTCTTGCCTTATATTTATCAATTGATCCATCAGCTTTCATTTTCCTTTTGAAAATCCATCGGCAACCTAGTGGTTTATTTCCCGGAGGAAGATCCACTAGTTCCCATGTATGGTTTTGCAAGATAGATTCTATCTCACTATTAATTGCCTCTTTCCATTGAGGCCCTTCAGACGAGTTAATTGCCTCATTATACGTTTGAGGTTCACTTTCCATCATGAAAGTAATAAAATCTGGACCAAATGATTTTTTCGGTTCTAGCTCGTTTACTTCGTCTAAGTTCAACCTCAACTTCATTCTCCTTTTCTTGTTCATCTAGTTCAAGAAATCTTTTTGGAGAACGTTGTTCTTCATTAGACTTATATGGAAACACATGTTCAAAGAACGATGCATTTCTCGATTCCATTATCGTATTCTTATGAATATCCGGAATGTCCGATTTAAACACAAGAAAGCGATAAGCACTACTGTTATGTGCATATCCAATAAATATACAATCAACAGTTTTTGGTCCAACTTTCACCTTTTTAGGTAATGGTACGGCTACCTTAGCTAGACACCCCCACATTCGTAAGTATTCATATGATGGTTTTCTTTCATGCCATAATTCATATGGACTCTTATCAAGCTTCTTTCGTGGAACCTTATTTAAAAGGTAATTAGCTGTCAAAATAGCTTCTCCCCACATGTTATGTGGTAGACCAGAACTTAATAGAAGTGAATTCATCATTTCTTTTAATGTTCTATTTTTTCTCTCAGCTGTACCATTTTGCTGAGGAGAATAAGGTGCTGTCGTCTCATGGATTATACCATGCTGAGCACATAGCTCGGCAAAAGGTGATTCATATTCACCTCCTCTATCACTTCTTAACACCTTGATCTTTTTACCAAGTTGGTTTTCAACCTCATTTTTATAAAGAGTAAATTTCTCTATGGCTTCATCTTTACTTTTAAGAATATACACATAACAATATTTTGTGTTATCATCAATAAAAGTAATGAAATATTTTCCTCCACCACGTGTTGGTGTTCCTTTTAAATCACACACATCTGTATGAATTAAATCAAGCGGTCTATTACTTCTTTCAACGTTTCGAAAGGATGATCTCGTCAATTTTGCTTCAACACAAATTTCACACTTGTGTTTCTTATTAATTTCGAATGTAGGTATACTACTCAGTTTTATTAATCGATGCATCGAATCATAATTAATATGACCTAGTCTACCATGCCATAAAATGGAAGACTCCAACAAATAAATAGAAGACTTATTCTTTTCATTCATATTTGGCTTAACTGCCATTACATTTAGCTTAAAAAGCCCATCAGTAGCATAACCTCTACCTACAAACATTCCACCTTTGGATAAAATAATTTTATCCGACTCAATCACAATTCTAAAACCATGTTTACTTAGAAGAGATCCGGATATCAAATTTTTCCGAATCTCTGGAACATACAACACATTAGTTAAAGTTAAATCTTTCCCTGAAGACAACCTTAACACCACTTTTCCTTCACCTTGTATGTCAGAAGTGGCAGAATTCCCCATGAACAGCTTTTCACCATTCTTCACTTCTTCGAGGCTTGAAAATACTTCTTTGTTGGAGCAAACATGTCTTGTAGCTCCTGTATCAACCCACCACTCTCGTGGATTAGATCCCACCAAGTTAATCTCAGATATCATCGCACATAGATCCATGTCCGATAATCCTTGAGTCAAGTTAGCCTCTCGAACTCTTCTCGGCTTCTTGCAATCGGAAGATCTATGGCCCATGCCATTGCAATTGAAACACTTGCCCGTGAACTTCTTAGAGATTCCTCCTTTAGGATTAAGGCTCCGGTTTTTGACAAAAGAATTATGTTTCTTCTTGTCTTTACCATGCTCAACCACATTTGCTTTAGCCACATGTTGACTAAAGTATTTCTTTGAGGCGCTTTTATTTTCCTCTTCAATGCGTAGACGAATCACCAATTCTTCTACGTTCATCTCCTTTCGCTTGTGCTTAAGGTAGTTCTTGAAATCGTTCCAAGACGGTGGCAACTTCTCAATAATAGCAGCCACTTGGAAAGTTTCTCCCAAAATCATGCCCTCAGCATGAATTTCGTGCAAAATAACTTGGATCTCTTGAACTTGTTTAATGACCGGTCTTGAATCTACCATTTTGTAGTCCAAAAATCGACCGACCATAAACTTTTTTGCACCCGCATCTTCTGTTTTGTACTTACGTTCAAGAGATTGCCATAGTTCTTTGGCCGTATTCTTTTCACTGTACACATTGTACAATGAATCTGATAAGCCATTCAGCACGTAATTTCTGCATAAGAAATCTGAATGGTGCCAAGCATCAATGGCCGAAGCCGCTTGCACATCAACTTTCGGATGCACGTTTGCATCCGACGATGAAGCCACGTTTGGCTCATCGATTTTGGGAGTGGGAGGATCCTCCGTGAGGAATCGCGCAAGACTTAGGGTCGTGAGGTAGAAGAACATCTTCTGCTGCCATCTTTTAAAGTTTGAGCCATCAAACTTTTCTGGCTTATCCAAATGGTTAGCTGGAACCGGCATCCTCATGTTAGAAGTAGGTGTTTCGGTAGACATTTCTGAAACAAAACCAGAAACGTGTAAAAATCTGAGATAAGTAATATTTGCTAACTGTTTTAAGATTGTTGGTTATCTTATCTCATAAAATTTACACGTAAATGATATATGAAAATAATAAAATGATAATAAAACAATACAACAGATTATTTAAGAAATGAAGAAAAATCTTCTCGTTTGCTCCGAGGCCTGTGGAATCACAGTTCCCTTAAAACAGTTTCACCGTCTCCCGTTTGTGCTGGAGAGTTTCGTCGGTGGCTGCTTCCCAGGGTACAACGGAACCTGCAATGATTTAGCACAGAAAAACCACTACAACAGCGAACTAAACAAAAGTACCTGAATCACAATCACCGGGTTTCGCACAGAAATGATCGAGTCAAGAAACTCGAAGAACGCTCACAAGAACACTCACAAGAATACTCACAAGAACAAGGAAAGACTTTAGAATTCTAGAGAGAGAAGTGATAAGATAATGTGTGGAGAGGAATACAATGTGAAGGGATATTTATAGTTGAAAATTAAACTTATAATCAATTTTTTAATCCAACGGTCACTAATCCATCATCCATTCATCCAACGGTTATCGTTGCTTGCCTTTTCATCATCTTTGCAAGTTACATTCTACAATAAATATTTTGTAGTTACAATGGCAATTAACATTATTTGTTAATTGCCTCATTCAAGACATTTATGTTAATTGTAACAATTAACAAATTTAATTCACAATGAATTTGATGTGAATTTCATTTGGATGAAATTTCACCTTAATTCACATTTGAATTTCATGTGAATTTCTTTTGGATTAATTTCACTTTAATTCACATTTGAATTTCATTTGGATTAATTTCACTTTAATTCACATTTGAATTTCATGTGAATTTCATTTGGATTAATTTCACTTTAATTCACATTTGAATTTCATGTGAATTTCATTTGGATTAATTTCACACTTAATTCACATTTGAATTTGGTGTGAATTTCATTAGCCCAAATATCATTTCCATTTAATTAATGGAATTAGTTTAATTCCAACATCAAGTTGACTCAAACAAAGCTATAATTTTTTTGATCACATGCAAAACAAAATTATTACAGTAAGACTTCTTGACATTTGTTCCAAATACTTAGAAATCATCAAATTAGTAGATAAATTGGATTTCCTAGCCATATGTGTCACGATCATGAACTGGTCTAAACCGTGAGAGGCCATCAAAAGAACAAAAATAAAACCTCAGTCTAACTCTTGCACCATCTAAGCCCGTTTTGTTAACTCGCATCATTATGATCTTTAATCCATAAAAAAACCCAAAAATTAGTTGTCAATTCTTATGCTGCATGTTTGCTTATAAATACCCACCAAAACTTATAACTCTCCATATCCTCATTTATTTCTTTCACATAAACAAAAACAATGGTGATGTCTTCTTGTCTTGTTTTCACATTCATCTTAACCTCCCTAATTGCAGCAGCAACGGCAGACACTTACAATGTGGTTACCTTCGGAGCCAAGGCTGATGGTAAGACCGATTCAACTAAAGCCTTTCTAAGTACATGGGCTTCGGCTTGTGCCTCAGCTGGACAAGCTACAATCTATGTGCCATCTGGAAGATACTTGATCCGATCAACCGCCATATTTAGTGGCTTAAACTGCAAATTTAGTGCAATCACAATTCGCATCAATGGAACCCTCGTGGCCCCATCAGATTATCGGGTGCTGGGAAGTTCGGCAAACTGGATAATGTTTCAAAGGGTCAATGGACTCTCTATCAATGGAGGCATATTTGATGGCCAAGGCACCGGCCTATGGGCTTGCAAAGCTTCCAAAAAGGGCTGCCCTAAGGGCTTTACGGTATGTATTCATGTTCATAAAATTGCATTTTATGAACATACATCTACTAAATTATGTTTCAAAATATTATCTCATAAAAATCAATATCCGAATAAGATATTTCACGAAAAATCAAAATTTCAATAAAACTTTAGCGTTATCTAATCTAAACTCCTATCGATAAATTGTTTTGACGTGTACTATATTTATAGGACTAGAGAATTCATTTTTTTAGATGACCAAAATAAGTTTTTTGAAGATAGACAAAAATTTCAAAGTGGGATGAGAATTCAAATTTTAATATAATAATTTTTGTGGTGGATAATCAAATGCAGTCATTAGAGATCAGCAATTCGAATAATGTCATTGTAAGTGGATTATCATCGTTAAATAGCCAAATGTTTCACATTGCGGTAAATGGATGCAACAATGTCAACCTGCAAAATTTGAAGATATCGGCTCCTAGTACAAGTCCAAATACCGATGGCATCCACATATCGCAATCTTCTGTTGTGACAATCACCAACTCTGTTATTGGCACCGGTGACGACTGCATCTCTATTGGCCCTGGCTCCACCAATTTATGGATTCAAAATATTATTTGTGGGCCTGGCCATGGTATCAGGTAAAAACATAGTAATTCTCTTTAATTCATTCTCAAAACATTTCTCCTGTTTTTCCTTGACATGAAATCCACTACTGTTTCATGCAGTATTGGAAGCCTAGGGCAAAGCTTACAAGAGGCTGGAGTACAAAACGTGACGGTTACAACAGCGACATTTACAGGAACAGAAAACGGGGTGCGAATAAAGACTTTGGCAAAGCCAAGTAATGGATTTGTTAAGAATGTTCTCTTCCAACATGTTACTATGGTCAATGTCCAAAACCCTATAATCATTGATCAACATTATTGCCCTAGCGGGAAGGGTTGTTCAAATCAGGTATAAGGCTACATAATTGATTTTGTTTGTTTTTCTTTATTAATTAAATAAAGAGTCCCCGAAAGCTAACTAAGAAACGTCAATAAATCCATCTTATAGGAGTCGGGAGTGAATATCAACGGAATAACTTACCAAGACATTCATGGAACATCAACAAAACAAGTCGGTGTGATATTCGACTGCAGTAAAACGAATCCATGTAGCGGATTAAGGTTGAATAACATCAATTTATTGTTCGGAAATAGTAAGGTGGTGGCACAAGTATCATGCTCCAACGCTGAAATTGCTACTTCCACCATACCCGTCACCTGCTCGTAGTTTTATGATGTCGCAATAATGCCATAGTTTTATTAGCCGTTCTAAGTTATTAAAATTAGTGGCTATAGAAAGCATTAGTAAATGTTACATGTAAATACTTATGGATATATCTTATCAAATGAATATTTTATATTTGGTAGATACTGTGATTTGGTAAGATTGAGACATATAAATGAGGATGAATTAAGCCATTAATGTACTTCATTAGTTCATTATCAAATATTAAGGTATTTGTATTCAATTTATAATGGCTAATTATTTTGGTTTAAGCTGATGTCAAAGATTTAAAAACTCAAAACAATACTACTGGGTATCAAAATGGTAAATGTAGATGATACAATTAATAAAAAGAAAATACATTTCAATAATTTGAAACATGTATTAATTAACACACTAAGGTTCATGACAACTTAACTTATTTTCTAATTTCATGACTTAAACATTGAGATATAAATATCATTAAATTGGTTTATAAGATTGTCTTAAGAGTGAAGTAAATTTGAGAGTAGTTTGCTAAATATTATATTTAAACGATAATAATCAATATAACAATTTTTATTTAATATTGTATGAACCTGTCTTAAAATTAAAGAATACAGTCGATTTAGGATTCTTCCAATTTTTCAATTGGAATGAATTTACTAACTTATGATTTGCAATGTTTTTCGATCTCAAATTTCGTAGTAACATTCTCTATGATTATAATCAGAGTATTTTAGCACATTATTTAAAACAATGATGTGTTATGCTATCAAATTCACTATTTTTAAGTAATAAAAAATTATTGTTAAACCGAGTTTTGTTAGATATTATAAATAATTTTAATTTGATCAAACATTATTTCACTTCTCTTTCAATCTTATTAATTATATCACTTATTTTATTAATTAAAATACTAAAATTTCTTTCATTTATTTTTAAAAAAATTATCATTATATATTATTAACCGTTTAAAACTTTTTTAACTCACCTCACTTACTCAAAATCACCAAAATCAATTTTTTAAATAATTCATAAATTATTTAAAACATCCTCTACCAAAAAAAGAACTTATAGTTTGCACCCTTATAAAAGGTATACTAGATATAAAAAAGAAACAAGATATATTTATTGTCCCTTCTAAACAATAAAAAAAAAAAGAATCACAATCATCACTTTCTTTTAGCAACAACTGTATATTGCAACCAAGAGTTGTTTCAACCATCATTTAGGGCGTGCTTGATTAGGGTTTTTAAAAGATGAAAAGGGTAAAGGAATGAAAATAAGTGATTGGTGTGAGGATATAATTAATTAATAAATTATTGATTCCCATATACTGGGGATTCCTTCAATTATCGGCTATTTGGGGAATAAAGAAAAAAACACTTTCTCATTCTCCTGCACTATCATTTCTCTCTTTGTTCAGCTATTTAGAGAAACTCTTGAAGATACCTGAAATAAATGATGCCCTAATTTCTTCTTTGACCGGCAGTCATCAAATCAAATTTTAGTCTTTTTCGTTTAGCTCATCCATCTGTTCAGCTCAAAGGACAAAAAAAAGAAAAAAGAAAAAAGAACTATCATCATTCCAAGACAATGGCTAACAGTTTGATTATCTCTCTTCATTCTTTTATCATCATCATCACCAATCCGGGAAGGAAAAGTGTATGAATCTTCCAGTCTCTGCATAATCGGTAGTGGAATCGGTGGTTCCTCCGCCGCGCACTTTATCTGTCGCTATGCTTCTTCCTCTGACTGATGCCATCGTCATCATCCGAATCTACGAGTGTCACGACGTCATTGGTGGAAGGATGGCCACTGTCTCAATCGCCGAAGATACATTTGAAGCCGGCGCATCCATGCTTCATCCTAAGAACTATCATGTTGTTGATTACATCAACTTCCACAACTTAACTGTAAAGGAGCCTTCTTCATCTTCCTTTGGCATTTGGGACAGTGGTAAATTCATCTTCAGAACACTCAAATCATCGTGTTTTTGGATTTTAGATCAGGTCATCTCTTTAGTTGATTTGGTCCGGATGCTCTAGCGCTAAGGTTTTACTCTCTTCAAAATGAATAACTTCATCTGTGGCTTTTTCCCAATATATCTCTTATCTTTACATTTCCAATATTTTTTCCTTATCTACTTAATGGGTATTTGCGTATAAAATTTTAAAGTGTTACAAAAGCTGTGAATTGAGCCCTTTGATTGAGACAAGGGTTGAGATGGTTAAATTTTAGAGTTACAACTCTCTCGTGTAAGACTGGTTTTACTTTAGATTTTGTTGTACGACACCACTAAAGTAAATCAAGCCTTACACAAGAGCGATTGTACAACAACTCTAAAGTAAAACAAGTTTTACACAAGAGTTGTTAGCTCTAAAGGAAAACAAGGCTTACAAGAGAGTAACAAACCGCTCTTATGTAACTTGTGTAAGATTTCTTTTACTTTAGAGCTAACATTTTTTTTCTGGACGGAGAAAATAAGATTTTATAAATTTTGTGATGATTCATTGTCATCCTGGTCTATTATGTTGTTTAAAAAAATCTTTAAACATATATTATAATATTTGATTAATATAATATATTAAAAGTAATTGTAAAATTATCATTAATAAACAATTAATTGATAAAATATTAATAATTATAATTAACTTTAATTATAATTTAAATTACTATCCTATAAAACTCTATTAATAATATAATATAATATAATAGTAATAATTTATCATAATTAAACCAATCACTGTTAATATTAATGGTAATAATTACATAGTTTTATCAATATCAATCCTCACATTTATTAATCAAATTCTTATTCTCAATTCTGTATTTGAATTATTCGCCAGCTTAACTTCTTGGTTTTTAAACTCAATTTTTGATAATTTTATCTACATATTCTAAATTTTAGAATAAAATAATTCTGTGAATTTTTTTAGTCAAGAAAGGAGAAACAATGGATACAGCCAAATCTTTTGGTCAATGAAAGTCTTAAAAAGAGACATTCTGTGAATATAGTTTGCATCAAACAAGTTATAGACAACACTAGTAAAAGGGAGAGCAATAGCGACAGTGAATACTGTCGTTATTGCCAATTTTCCTGTTGCTAAAGGTTTATAGCGACAGTATTCGAACCCGTCGCCAGCTGTAGCTATTGCTTCCGTCGCCATAATTTTGCCACAGGCTTCTGTTACCGTCGCTAAAATAGGACGACCGGGTAAAATAACTGTCGCTAAAAGCCTAATATTTAAAAATAAACATTTTTTACCCATTTTAATTTGTTTCTTCATTCACCAATTCTATTTGATTCGATTTTTTCTTTACTAAATTTCATTTTTATTACTAAATGTTAAGAACTCTATTTAATGTAATAATAATTATCAATATTTAATTACACATATAATTGAATAATTACAAAAAAAATTCTTAACTAATAACACAAATTATATCCTATACATATAGTTATTCAATGGAGTGACTTGAGCCTGTAAAATGAAGCCAAAAATAATAAATACAATCATTGGTAATAAATTTTGTGAATATTGATTTTGACTTTTCAATCTAGTTAATTCAAATATCAAGATCCACAAAATAATCTTAAAACTATACAAATAAAATTTGTTTAAAGCCTTACCAAGTTCAAAGTTCAGAGAATCATATGAGCAAGAAAACCTGTAACACATCAATTTAATAAAAATATTAGTTAGCCTTACCAAGATAGAAATTTTGTCATCAATCCCATTGAAGCTAAAAGAAACGATATTGAAAGGAAAAAGATGTGAAAATCTTTCACCTCTTCAATTAAAACACATAAAAATCTTTCATACAATAATCAAAAGAGTGTTCAATCATAAAAATTCTACAAAAGTATCCAATAAAAAACTTTCTCGACATATACCTCAAAAGAACCAAAAATAAGAATTATACCTTTTGTACCAAAAACAAATGGCTTCAAACACACTAATAACTACGAAACTCATAAATGAATCAATCAATAATCTATCGGATTTACTTTTCATTTTCCATCAAGTACTAAGAAATGATCAACGTAGTCAATTTTTTGTACCTGTATGAAGTATTGATCTTAGCACTCTCTTGTATTCTTCATTCAACAATACTACATCAGTTCTTGGAGTTGTATCTGCATTTTAATTCAAAAATGTTTATTAGATGTAATTTTTTTTAGATCTTCTGTCAATAAATTTCTAAATTGGTATATGAATAAGTTCTATTTCCAAATTTAATTTATCAAGATTAATATCATGATGTACATGATAGAAAAAGTGATTTTAAATGGTGCAGTTTCAATTAAAATCAATATGCATAATGTTTAACCAAATTCAATGAAATTAAGCCTATGTATAAATACTTGTTGCATCCATATGAGAAACTTGCAATAAATTCTGAAATATGTGTGTAAAAAGTTATGTTTTCAAAAATGATATTATTTTTGAATCATTTATTCACAAGGAAATGGAGCTAAATCATATATACCCAATTTTGAAACTCTTACAAATGATTCAAACTTGTAAACCATATGTGTCTGTGCTTATAGCATCCAAATTCCTTTAAAATTCTAAAAAGTTAACCAAAATAAAATAAAAATTAAACAAGTCAAAAAGAAATCAAATAAACATACTGCACATTATTTAACTATGGTAAGTAAATATAGTTGGCCTACTTCCAGTGTTGACAATTTTAAACTATGGAACTCAAACATCTAAAAATATCAGCTCAACAAAAATATATTGGAATATGATACTATATTTCATAGAGACAAAAGCTTAATTAATTATCCATTATTATCCCCCCAATCAATTTAGTGTAGGGAGGATACCATATGATTGAGGAAATATTATCAGTTTATCCGTTTCAAAATTCGTTGAAGTGATACTTATATTTTGTTTATGAGTTTCAAAATTCGTTGAAGTGAGACAAATTTATCCAGTGATTGTATTATTTTTGATATAAGTAAATATGTACACTATCCAGAACTTACACAAGATATTGTGCCGGACAATTCATCAAAACTTTTACACTTGTACCTGGAAAACACAAAAAAGAATGCTATAACTCAAAATTTCAGCATAAACATAACTTGTAAAATCTTAGTATCTATGGTCAATGCTTCACTCTAGCAATATCTAATCCAAATATTTTTTTACAGATTAATAATTACTAACTATGTTATTTTCTGTATACGATGATTAATTTTATCTTGAATACATCTTTATAAGTTTTGTCATCTTTAGGGTAAATGCGAAGCACATAATTGGTTTAACTATGTTATACTATTTCTTACCAAATAATTCTAGGACAAATTCAACTAATTTTCAACTAAATAAAATTACAAGGAAAAAAAGACAAATATATTAGGCCAGATTAAATATAAAGATGTGAAAATTGTGCTTGGTTGGTAGTATATGACTTGTACCTGACAAATTGATGTCACGGAGAAGAAATTGATTGGAAGAATGAAACAAAAGAGAGAAACCTTGATGATTTGTGGAAATTACAGACTTCCAAAGATCTACCTCATCGACAACATAGAAGACACCTCGACTTTGTGTTGTCTAAAATTGATAAAATAAAATAGTTAATTCTACTCCAAACTAAATATGAAGCATAAACATTTAAACACGTCAGTAACTTTTTTACTGTGAAAATAGTTTCATGGAATATCAACGAGATAAAAAAATTTATGAAATGTAAATGAGAATCTTGAGATGAAATGACATAAAATTAATATATAACCTAAATATGTGTAGATCTTCAAAAGATTTACATTCACCTGCAATTAAACAAATATCTTTCAAGTTAGTAGTAAATCATAGTCTTTGATAGTGACTACATAAATGAAATAAAGAAACAACTTGGTTCTTTTATTTGATTGAGATTTTTTTATCAAGATCAATTGATCAATATAGTGAAGACAAAGATAATGACAAGACATTGTTATACAAGTAATAAGTAATTGAAGCATCAAAGTAAAGGAAAAATGAGAACATTCAGTAATTATTAAAATAGTTCAAATGTATTTTTCTCAGGGATATTGTGTCGAACAAGTGGCGTGCTTCAAAAGAATATTTACTCTTCTACTTAGGTTAATTGAAAAGTATCAATCATTCATCATCGATATGAGCAAGAGACAAATCAAATGAAATACAAATGTATTAATTCAATATTAGATTTGATTTAGAAAGAATTAAACATAAAGATCTACACCAAAGAAGAACGAATGTTCATTGTTAACACTTACACATAGCTATATATTATATTGAAATCTAAAATGGTTACGATCAAACTCCTCTCACCAAGATATACATCTACAACAAATACATTTTCAGCCAATATTTTATTAACTTACAATGTTAATAAATTTTGACAAAGGTTAAATACATTCTGAACCGAAAATATATAAAACCCTCCATAAAGACTAAACAAGAGGAAGAAGCTTGAAGAGAAAAATAGACAATAGAAACAAACAAAGAGTATTTAATGAATCATGTTCTAGCAGATATACTAGTCTTAACAGTTAGTAATCCACAACTTTCAAATCATGTTCTAGCAGTTATACTAGTTTTAACAGTTAGCAATCCACAACTTTTAACTTTCAATCATTTACAAAGAAAAATGTATACAACTTCTAACAGATAGGTCTGGATATCAGTTTAAATCAATCGCAAGCCGATCAACGACATATAATCCAAAAGGAACACGATTAGCGAAAGTCTAAAATGAGTCATCAATTGAAATGTATAGGTAGTCGTCAACTAAAAAGGCTACGAAATAATCTCAAACCATACATCTGTGTAAACAAAATCTCAAAAGAAGATGGAGAAACAAAAACACATATCCCAATTTAGAAAATAATCAAACAAAAATTACACTTAATTCAGACAAGATAGTATGATTATTTAGTTAAAACAACTTTGTCGCAAAAGAAAAGACATAATTAATTACCCCAATGAAACTATAATCACCCATCCAATCTAATCCAAGTCCAGCAAATGTCACTGTTTTAAAATATAAAAACATATATATATATATATATATATTAATAGTGAAGAATACCGGGGAGAACTGAACTTACATTGAAGAATTTCCTCAAGAAATAATAGAAGATGCTACACCGACATATATTCATATGAGAATGTGAACCTGTACTTGATGAGAAAGTGATAAAAATATAATGCAAGATTTGAAAGGAATCTGACCAATTATATGTGTTATATGTCAAAAGTGTGTATAAGTGGTGTTTACCACATAAATGAAGACATCTCTATATGTGAATACACTTATCTGTCTTGTAACAAATGCATAAATCAAACAAAGAAAACACATGTCCTATCATGCTTTAATTGTGTTGAAAATTAAAGATGGCATTGACATAGGCCTATTGGATTTATTAAAATCACACTACAAGATGAACACAGGTTTACAAAATTAGAAAAAAATGTATGATACTCGAAATAGACATCTTCATCATAAAAAATAAAGAGAAGGTTATTGTGTTTTCGCAGTATAAGGATGAACTCAAAACCTTATTGTAAATTATGAGTAACATTTGAAGTATTTCAAAAGAATGTTTATTGCAGAATCTGCTTCTCAGCAACCACCTCATTTCTTACATGTCATGCCTTCAACAACTTGGTATATAAATAAAAAAATATCAATAATTTTATTACAATCTAAAAGTAGATTTTCAAAAGTTTCTTCTGCATCTAAATGTTGCCATATACAATTTTTTTAATATCAAAATCAGAACAATTTAATATAAGCCAAATATTCCCCTGTTTCAGCACTCTTGGTTTGCATTAGTAATAATTAGTAATAAGCCAAGACCTCTAATTAAATAAATTTCACATATTTTGTATCTAATCTTAACAAAGACATGTGGAATGTAGACAAAAAGAAATGAATTTATCATAAAAAACTCTGTACTTACATCGCTAAGAGGGATCTGATGAACCTTTTTCGAAATTTTATAGTTGTCCAATATTGGCCTTACAATAGCTGATACAAAGAGGCCTGACATTCAAGTAAGGTAGCAACCAAATAAATATAGTAAGAGTCAATTAGTTGCAAAGAATTGATAAGATGTGTCGTTCAATCATCTTCAAGCATATGAAAAATAAACTTCATCCAAGTGAAAATCAGGGAACATATTGATGCTCATAAATATTACAGGTTAAATACTATCTGCAACTATTCAGATTTCCCAGAGTTAAATTTGTGTGTTGATAGTCAAAAGAATGAATATGCATATTTGATGTTCCTTGTGAATAAATCCCCAAATTCTACAACAGACTCAACTAGTTCAAACACATAAAATCAGTCTTCAATTTCCAAATAGAGTATAGATGAACTAGACAAAATAGAATCTACGGTCAAGGTGTAAAGGGTGTGAAAGAACTACATTATCGTCAATTACTCAACAAACAATTTAAATCTAAGTTGAATAGAATGAACTATCGGGCAGTTAGAGTAAATTTTTAGGAAATTGATGGAATATTTACTTTTGTAAAATTTAGGGTTTCTAATAGAGGTAAAAGCTAAACATAAATTAAACCAACATCTGCGATGGATGAGGCAAGATGTAGTTACGACAGGCTCCTGCACCGCAAATCTGGAAATTGTTAATTACCCGGATTTCTTCTCCTTCTGTATAAACAGTTGTCTCTTTTACAGATGGCATAGTGATGAGATCCAACTTAACTTGATTTCTTAGGGTTAGTTTTTGGGTGCGACGATAGATTAATAAGAAAATAAAAGAAAAAATGTTTCTGGACATCTTCTCTAACCGGTTGGATGGACGTCCTTATGGGAGGATTCTCCATTTCTCTTGTTTTTGAGCACAACAATGATCGATCAGCGGAAGCAGAGCAACAAATCTCTGCTCCTGCCCTAAATGGCGGCCTCCTCTTGCTACTCTTTGATACAATAACTTTGAGAAGGAGAGGGAGTGAGAAGGAGAGGGAGAGACGTGTAGGGATACTTTAGAATTTAGGGTTATTTATTTTAACCGATTTAAAAAATAACAAAATTAATATTGGCATAACCACTTTAATTATTTACCGTTGCTATTAATTAAAAAATTATCGAACTTGCCTTTTCTTCTTTATAATTAGCGACGAAAGTACTCTACTGTAACTAATAACTGTAGCTATAGATCAATTTTTTACTAGTGCAAACAAATTCAAAATTTTATTTATGATTAAAATATTATGTATAAAAACAAAATTTTAAACAAGGTAATAGAACAATATTTATGTTGGAAAAAAAAAGAGAACAAAGATGTTTTTCCAACTGTGCATGATGCTAATAGAAAAATCATGAACAAATGTCATGTTCCTAGTGGATCCTCTCCATGTGAGCTGAGAAAACATGGTTAGTTCGATATTAAGAAAAACATGGTTAATTCGATGCTACATGTATTGATAGTGCAGGTATCCATTAAGAAAGTGTTACATGTACAAAGAGAAAAAAATTAACAAATAAGAGAGGTGATGCTTTACTTTTGTGTATAGGTGACACTTCATGAGTGGAATACAAGTAGTGTATGTACATGTAACATCGAATTAACCGAAAAACATTATGGTATACGCATTAGAGTGACTTAGTATATTACAATATTTATCTTTAGAATAATTGTTTGATTGATATATTAAAAGAGGTATGTTGTTGTTTTTTTATGTAACTAATATTTCACATCGGATGATGATGACAGTGAGAGAAGTTTCTTAGTATATAAAAAAACTCCCATCACAATTAGAATCTCACATCATAAGATAATAGGTGTGGGGGAAGTTTCTTGGTCTATAAAAGAAACTCTCCTCCCTTTAGTTTATGGCACACAATATTTGTATATCTTCTTTTCTTATTAATTTGATAATGGAGTTCGACCAAATGTTGCATACGTCTCCGAAAACTAAGACTATCAATTAATAAGAAAGAAGATATACAAATATTGAGTGTCATAAAACAATGGAGGGGAGTTTTTTTTACAGATTAAGAAATTTCACCCACTTTCATCATCTTCCGATATTGAATTCTAATTGTGATGAGAGTTTCTTTTATATACTAAGAAACTTTCTCCACTCACATCATCATCTGATGTGAGATTCTAATTGTGACAAAAGTCAACAAATATTTATCTTGACACAATAACAATTACAAATCTTTATCATTAAAAAATAGTTTTAAGTGCTTTTAATTGGTGCTCTTTAGCGCCGACTCAAACGCGCAAGATATTACCAAATTTAAACAATGTTTAAATTTGGTTTTCCCATGTGTCTTTCGTCTCGAACTCCTTACTCAATTGAGCATTTAATTTGTCAATTTCATATTGGTTCTTTGATTATATCAACATATCATCAACTTATAAGAGTAGATAGATATAAAACTCATCTTATAGTTTGTGCAAATACACACATGAATTAAATTTGGTCTTGTGTACATGTGGTCCATCATAAACTTGTCAAGTCGCTTGTATCATTGTCACAACGATATCTTCAACCCATAAAATGATTTGTTCAACTTGCAAACCTAATTTTCTTTATCAACAACTTTGAATCCATCTGGTTGAGACATGTAAATTTCCTTGTTCAAATGACTGTGTAGAAATGCGGTCTTCACAACTAGTTGAGCTAACTTCAAA